>NC_038242.2:26208780-26258477 GCF_000004515.6 Glycine max
GACCCCAAGTGTGATTGACGAGCGGAGGCCAATATGGTCATCTGCGCCCTTTCCGGAGATGTCAGCATTTTCCGATGGAGACTTTTCAAGTCACAAGCAGAGACCAAGTTTGGTCATTCTGCACCCTTGTATCATCCAGAGGCGGCGGGCCCGATGATACGTGGAGATACCTTACGGTTATCCGCACCCTTTTGTCATCCAGAGGCGGCGGGCCCGATGACAAGCAGAGACCAAGTTTGGTCATTCTGCACCCTTGTATCATCCAGAGGCGGCGGGCTTGGTCATTCTGCACCCATGATACGCGGAGATACCTTATGGTTATTCGCACCCTTTTGTCATCCAGAGGCGGCGGGCCCGATGACAAGCAGAGACCAAGTTTGGTCATCCTGCACCCTTGTATCATCCAGAGGCGGCGGGCCCGATGATACGCGGAGATACCTTACGGTTATTCGCACCCTTTTGTCATCCAGAGGCGGCGGGCCCGATGACAAGCAGAGACCAAGTTTGGTCATTCTGCACCCTTGTATCATCCAGAGGCGGCGGGCCCGATGATACGCAGAGATACCTTATGGTTATTCGCACCCTTTTGTCATCCAGAGGCGGCGGGCCCGATGACAAGCAGAGACCAAGTTTGGTCATCCTGCACCCTTGTATCATCCAGAGGCGGCGGGCCCGATGATACGCGGAGATACCTTACGGTTATTCGCACCCTTTTGTCATCCAGAGGCGGCGGGCCCGATGACAAGCAGAGACCAAGTTTGGTCATTCTGCACCCTTGTATCATCCAGAGGCGGCGGGCCCGATGATACGCGGAAATACCCGAGTGGTTATCCGTATAAACATTCTTTTGTTCCTCCGGGAACAACAAGTCATTTACATGCGGAAATTTCATGGTCGCCCGCGACTCTCGTCAACCGAGAGGAGCCAAATTAGTGTCATACACTAATTTTCGGGGACCTTTGCTTGATGACATGCGACCATTCTTTGGTCCTTGTGAGATGCTTGGCATCCATCATTAGGCAATTTGTGAAATTCTAGGAACGACAAGTCATGGTCACCCGCGACTCTCGTCAACCGAGAGGAGCGAAATTAGTGTCATACACTGATTTTCGGGGACCTTTGCTTGATGACAAGCGACCATTCTTTGGTCCTTGTAAGGTGCTTGGCACCCATCATTAGGCAATTTGTGAAATTTTGGGAACAACAAGTCATTTGCATGCGGAGATTTTATGGTCACCTGCGACTCTCGTCAAATCGAGAGGAACGAAATTAGTGTCTTATCTTTACTTTCCTTTTATCTCCAATAAAAGACAAGTAAAGAGGGGCAACTGTCATACCCTAATTTCGTCCGGGGACCTTTGCTCGATGACGTGCGACCATTCTTTGGTCCTCGTGAGGTGCTTGGCACCCATCATTAGGCAATTTGTGAAATTCCAGGACATGCCGAAAAACCAAAAAAATATTGATGCACAATCCGTAAGTTTCCGTGACACACCAGAAATCAAATGGAAGCATCGTTGCATAATTAAGTGAGGTTCCGTAACATTCCGTAAGTTAAAAGGGGGATGGTTATGTAATCCGCAAGGTTCCGTAACATTACGGAAAGAAAACAAGTATCGTTACGAAATTCGTAAGTTTCCGTAACTTTACGAAAAAAGAATCACCAAAAAAACAGCAGAGGGGGTGTACTTAGTAAAAATGGGGGTGCAAATAGCACCCAGGCCCACTTGGGCCCTCCGGAATATTCCTCCAGAAGGCGGTTGCTTCTGGAGGAAGCAACCCTGCTCGCCTGGGCGAGCTGAGCTCGCCTGGGCGAGCTGGGCGGCAACCACCTCCCCTATTTTGCTATAAATAGGGGAGGAAGGCAAGAAGGAAGGGGTTCAGCCCTTTAGGCACTTCTCTCTCTTTCGAATTTGCTTGGAAAAATTGTTTCCGTGAAGAAAATCTAAGCCGAGGCGCTTCCGAAACGTTTCCGTAACGTTTTCCGTGAAGAATTTCGCAAAGGTTTCAACCGTTCTTCGACGTTCTTCATTCGTTCTTCATCGTTCTTCGATCTTCAACGGGTAAGTACCTCGAACCAAGCTTTTCGATTCATTCTATGTACCCGTAGTGGTCCACATTGTGTTTCGTGCATTTTTATTCTCGTTTTGTTTACTTTTTATACCCCCTGTTGACGTGCTTAAGCCATTTTACTTAAGTCATTTCTCGCTTAACTTAAAAATAAAATAAATTTCCACCGAACGTTTGAATTGTATTATCCATTAACTTCGGTTAAAATAAATTCCGACCGTTCGGTCGTGCCGTAACCACGTTGGAAATCAAAAAGAGGTAAAAAATAATATAATAATCAAAAAGACATCTTTTAGTAAAATAAAGCAGAAAATCAATCGGACGTTTTCTCTTTGGGATTTCTCATTCTTAATCGAATTGATTAATAACTAAAGTGAAACTAAAGGCTAAAATCAATTCGCCTAGTCAAGCTCGTCCATAAAAATAGGCTTTTGAAGTTTGTCATTTCATTTTCTCACTAAGTAAAATGGATCATTTTTAAGGTCCAACGCCTTAAAATGATCACCTCTTAAAGTAAAAAAGAATCACTTGATAAGAAAGAACTACGTAGGTCTGATTTTCTCATCCCAAATTGAGGAATACGTAGGAGCAAAGGGAAACACCCTTGTCGACCACAAAAAAGGAAAAATATAAAAAGGGTATAAAGGATATAAGAACATAAAAGGGAACATAAAAATCAAAGTCATGTTTGCACATTCGATTAAAGGCTGCCGTCCCTTGGGACGGGCGTGTGGGGTGCTAATACCTTCCCCGTGCGTAAATACAACTCCCGAACCTTTCACTAAAAAGTTCGTAGATCGCGTCTTTTCCGGTTTTTCCGACGTTTTCCTCAAATAAACGTTGGTGGCGACTCCGCGCGTATTCCTTTCGTGGAACACGCATCCCGCGAGTCACGCGTCGCCCTCCCGCCGAAGGGTAGGTTGCGACACCTTCAATCCCTCGTCAGGCCGAATTAATTCAAGCTTCATCCGCAGATCCCTCATGTAAGACTAGGCCCGATTTAGACAACCCTCTTAGGTTTAGACTAACTTAAACTGAGTTTCATCCGCAGATCCCTCATGTAAGACTAGACTCAGCTTAAGTAGCTTATGAAAGTTTAGCCTAATTTAGCCTAAGCTTCGTCCGCAGATCCCTCATGTAAGACTAGGCCTAAACTAAACAACATTATGTAACAACATAATTAAAACCAAAACTTAACCCGCAGATCCCTCATGTAAGACTAAGTTTTGATCCTGCTTCAATCAAGTTCTAAGGCAACAGTACATTTCCCAATGCTAAAGTCATCTAACTGTGAACACAAATGGGTGATCAGACCAAAAGCATACAAACATCAAGCATTGAAGGAAGCATTGAACACAGAAAACACAATCAATTAGGTATTAGGTATTTACATCATCTGTTCATTTGAAATCCCCAACTAGGGTGTTCCGCCACCCATTACAGAAGAAACCCTAACAATAATAAGCTTACAAACCCTAGGTATCTCTGCAAAAGCTGCTCCTCTTGCTACCTCCAGAGCTCCTTTCCCTAAATAGGCAATGTGGCTGCTGTGGAATTTTGTGCCCTGGCCTTCTCTGCAAAGTCTAAAAAGTTGTACCCTAATTCTGCACAAGACAGGCTTTAAATAGGCTTTGAAATCGCGAAGTTGTGCTTAGCGCCACCTTCACACTTAGCGCGGGTAAGTGAGATTGGGCTTAGCACCAGTCTCGCGCTGAGCCTGGCTGAATGCACCTGCTGCGCTTAGTGCACTGATCTCGCGCTTACCGCGTGGCTTTGATGCTGATGCTCTGCCAGATTCTCCTTTGCGCTAAGCGCGTTGAAGCTGCGCTTAGCGGTGGATATGCGCGTAGCCCAACTACTGAGCTTAGCCCAACTGCTACTTTTTGCAATTCAAAACTTAGCCTCTCTTTCACCTGAAAATGTACACATTTCATCATTAAATCCAACAGAAATGTTCTAGAGATAGCGTTAACCATAAAACAAGATTTATTTACAAAATTTACTCCAAAATAACCATAAATTGGGAAACTATACAAGCTTTGGAAAATGATTTCTATACAAAAGTTAGTCGTATAAAGCGATTAACAGGGCACATGAAGTACCCCACCACAATCTAGCCAACTTCGAGCCTTGCCTTGGATATGCCACTGAGGGGCAAGCAATTGGTGGTACCTGTCGCAACCTACCCTTTTGCGGGCAAGCGAGGCGAGGCTTACAGGTGCGTCTTCCAAAGGAGGAAAATGCGTAGAGTCGCCACCAACGTTTATTTGTGGAAAACGTCGGAAAAACTGAAGGAAACCGGTCATGAAGAATATTCCAGATTCGGGAGTTGTATTTACGTTTGAGGAAGGTATTAGCACCTCTCACGTTTGTCCCAAAGGACAACAGCCTTAAATTAGGATTGTGTGAAATTGTGTACCTAAACTTTTATTTCTTTTTTATTTTTGAGGTCGACAAAAGCGGGGCTCTTGCTCCTACGTACCCTCCATCAAAGATGAAACCAGACCTACGTAGTTCTTGCAAAAGGGGCGAATCAATCGATTCTTTTTACTTGGAAGGAGGTCCTTTTAAGGCGTTGGACCTTAAAATGACCCATTTTTACTTGGTGAGAAAAACTGAGGTATCGAACCTTAAAATCCTTTTTATCGAACCTTAAAATCATTTTATGCTACATACTCGAATAGGATGGTTTATTTTAGCCTTAGTTTCACTTTAGTTATTATTCAATTCAATTAAGAAAGAGAAATCCCAAAGAGAAATGTCCGATTGATTTTTTTGGTTTATTTCACTAAAAGATATTTTTTTATTATTATATTATTATTTTACCTCCTTTTTGGTTTCCAACGTGGTTACGGCATGACCGAACGGTCGGATTTCATTTTAACAGAAATTAACAGATATTACAAATCAAATGATCGGTGGAAATTTATTTTATTTTTTGATTAGGTGAGAAAATGACTTAAGTAAATGACTAAAGCACGTCAAAAGGGGGTACGGAAAGTAAATGAAATGAGAATAAAAGCACTTGAAAACAAATGAGGACTACTAAGGGTACATAGAACGAATTGAAAAGTTCGATTTCGGGAACTTACCGGTTGAAGACCGAAGAACAACAAAGAACAGTTGAAAATCTTCGCGAAATCACCCACGGAAACGTTACGGAAGCGCCTCGACTTGGATTTTCTTCACAGAAACAATTTTCCACACTAATTTTAAGTGATTACGAAGTACCTGAAGGGCTGAACCCCTTTCTTCTTCACTCCTCCCTCTGTTTATAGGAAAATAAGGGAGGAGCTTGCCACCCAGCTCGCCCAGGCGAGCCAGGTTGCTTCGTCCAGAAGCAACTGCCTTCTGAAGGAACATCCTAGAAGGCCCAAGTGGGCATGGTTGCTATTTGCACCCCTTTTTTAACTAAATACACCCCTTTTCTTTTTTTGGTGATTCTTTTTCCGTAACATTACTAAACTTTACGAATTTCGTAACGATACTTGTTTTCTTTCCGTAAGGTTACGAAACCTTACGGGTCACGTAATTACTCCTTTTTTGGCTTTCGGAAAGTTACGGAACCTCACGGATTGCGTAACAATTCTTCCTTTTGATTTCTGGCATGTTATGGAATCTCACGGATTGTGTAACAATGCTTCCTTTTGACCTCCGGCATGTCACGGAACTTCACATGTTGTGCAACAAAGGGTGCCAAGTACCTCGAAGCGGTCAAACGAAGGTTGCATGGCATCAAACTATGGTTCCCGAACGAAATTAGGGTATGACAGTTGCCCCTCTTTACTTACCTTTTATCGGAGATAAGAGGAAAGCAAAGATAAAACACTGATTTCATCCATCTTCGCCCTCTCCACGATGGTGGATGATGCATGAATGACAATGACAATAAATTCATGGGGCTCCGGATAAGATTTGAGGGTGGAGGATAGACGAACAGCTCTAGGAAATCAATTCGTGGGGCTTCAGACTCGATGGTGGAGGATGCATGAATGACAATCAATTCATGGGGCTCCGGATAAGATTTGAGGGTGGAGGATAGATGAACAGCGCTAGGCAATCAATTCGTGGGGCTCCAGACTCGATAGTGGAGGATGCATGAATGAAAATCAATTCATGGGGCTCCGAATAAGATTTGTTGGCAGGACCGAATGGTCCACCGGGTTTTCTCACCTAAAAAGGCGAACATGCTTTAGCAAGGAAAAATAAATCATTCGCGAGAGCACCATATCTTAGAGAAACAATATACCCATGCCAAAAGTAATTTTCCTTGTAACCAAAAATGAAGGGCAGGATGTCAACATTTAGCTTTTAAATGAACATTCAGGGGAAACGTCGGGTCAAACTGAAACTGGTAATAAAATCACTCATAGTGTATAAAAAACTCACATAGGTAAGTGTTTTACCCTAATCCCAAACCATAGCTGCACCATGACTTTATTTTGCACATGATTTCCTATCGAACCAAAAGATCACACGCACGATCACGGATCAATAGGATTTTCTTGACGGTAGTGTTTTGGAGAGGAATCTGGGTGTTTCGGTCTTTTCCTCTTTGTTTAGGTGGGGCAGGATATCGCTAGTCGAGAGCGACTTTGAATGGCAATCCCAAAGGAAGAACCACTTTAAAAATGGGTTTTTCCTTGGCCGGCGGTTATTTACCTCGCCAAAAATTTATTTGGTCCGAAGATCTCCTGTCCTCTTTCTTGCTTTCCATTATTGATCGGGAATTATTCTGTTTTCCTCCGATTTTTTCCTTTTTACTTTCCTCCGATCTTCCATCGGGAATCCTTCTTTTCCTTTTCTTTTCTTTCTTTTCATTTCTCCCTTTCCGATCTTTGATTGGGAATTCGGGTTTTAGCATTCGCTATTCGCTCTCCCTTTAGGAGATTATGCTGTCCTTTTCTTCGGGGGAAAGGATGAGGATTCTTTTCATGGGTCAAGGTTCAAAGCAACTTAAGGTTGTGTCTCAACATGGTCTTTTTATCGTGCGAGCCCGATTTTGATATCCGGGGCAGAACAAATTCGTGTGTCAAGATGTCGGTCTCGGGTTGAATTTCCATATTATTTCCAATGGTATGCATAACAATGATGATTTGGGAACAACATGCAAAATTAGTCATGGCTACAGCTAGGTGGGTACTCAAGCATCCAGTTTATGGCATTGTGATACTAAGGCTTGGGATTTACACAAGTAGACCCAATATTTCAAAATTATGTTCTTTCATCAATTCAATGAATCCATCCATTCTCATCTTGGTTATTCTGGAAAATAAACTCTTAGCGTCAATCTCTTGTTTCCAAAATATATGTTTGTTCTCTACGAATGATTTATGCTTCCTATGACCATAACATGCCGACCTTCGAGGTCTTTCTTTCTTTTTTTCTTTTTGTTTCATTTTTTATGTTCGCAAAAACTATACATCCATCGTTATCTATGAGAAAAAAAATTTCTTTGTACACCTACATTCCTATATACGACAAACTTTTTCTGTATACACACGCATTAAAAACTCTTTCTCTTTATATCAACACGGTCTATATAACAACTCTATTCCTGTTCAAAGATTTCTTTTTCATTTTTCAACATACACTCGTGTTTTATACAAAAATTTCTTTATATACACTCATTACTCACACACAAGAATTTCTTTTCACACCTTATCTACACACACACAAAATCTGTCCATACATTTTTTATATATAAAAAACTCTTTTATTTTCTTTATATATAGATACAACATTTGTTCACAACACCTCTTTCTTTTTCTATTCATGGCGTTATCATGATTTTTGTTCGTTTTAATTTTAGGACGACGTTCCTAAAGGAAAACTCTACAAGGTTCCTGAATTTCAACAAACATTATCGACAATAACGAAGTAAGCACTAACGCAACAGTCCAAACAAAATGTATGCACAAAACAAAAGACGATCGAAAAAACAAAATAAATGTTAGTCCCTCAAGTCATAGAAACAAGATAACATACAAATGATAAATGATGGAACATACGAATTTGGGGATCCCACGGTAACAAAAGGTGGGGTGGTCGACAAAAGCAGGGCTTTTGCTCCTACGTATCCTCAATTTGTGATGAGGAACTCAGACCTACGTAGTTCTTGATAATTGTGAGACTAAAAATAGTCTCGGTGTGTTTTCTTCACTAAAATGCGAACATGCTTTAGTAAAGAGACAAAACTTCCAACTGATCAGAGCAACATATGCTTTTTGGATGAAAAACAATGTGTCTATCGGGGAAGGAGAGTATGCTGACGAAATTTTCTCATAACCGTAAATGAGATTTTGGATGTTAGCCTTTCGTTTCTAAATGACCATTTAGAGGAAGCACTGGGTTCAACAAAAATAGAAGAAAATCACTCAAAGTGTATCAGTCTCACACAGGAAGTGTTTTATCCTAATTACGAACCATAGATATGTCATTACTTGATTTTGCAAATCATTTCCTATCAAATCAAAGATTGCATGCGTGACCATGGATCAATAGGACTTTTTCTTGGGAATGGTTTGTTTTCTTGGTGGGAAATTTGGCTTTGAATGTTTTTGGCCTTTTCCTTTTTTTGTTTTTGTTTAGTGTGAGGTGAACAAGTCACCGACACACAGGATTTTGGTTGGCAATCAAAGGGAGAGGGCCACTTTGGGTCGTGGTTTCCTTTCCTTTTTTCGTTTACTTGGTGACAATTTTGTATTGTTCAGATATTGTCTGGTCCAAAGACCTTTCTGGATGTTTCTTTTGTTTTCTTCCGATCTTTGATCAGGAACTTTCCTTCCTCTATTTTTTTTTTTTTTGCTTTCTCCTACTCTTTGACTGGGAATTTTCTTTCTTTTTTGCTTTCTCCCACTCTTTTGATTGGGAATTTTCTTTCTTTTTTGCTTTCTCCCACTCTTTGATTGGGAATTTCCCTCCTTTTTTTTGTTTTCTTTCGAGGGCAGGGATTGACATTCTCACCCTGGGTCAAGGTTTATGGTAAGTTGGGATTTTGGCTCAAGGCTTGTAGAACGGCTGGTCATGATATATGTCAGGGTTTGGCCAGCGGTTTGGGGATAAAGGGTATGTCCTACATTATTTCCATGATACACATGCAACAATGATGATTAGGAAATTTTATGCAAAACTGGTCATGCATGCACCCATGTGGACACTCAAGCATCAAGTTTTTATGGTCATATGACACTAGTGCTAATAAAATGGATAAATTTGATGTTCTTGTCTCATTCTCTCACAATTACATCTTTGCTTATTTATCTTCCACTGGAATGTGAATGTAAGCCGTTGGTTTTTTTGCCCGAGCGACCCATGCTCCTGAGTTGATCCCCAAGTCTGTTCAATCAAAAATTGTTTGGTCTACACGTTTGGTAAGGATGCCGTAAACGACGAGTAAAGTAAAAAGTAAAAAAAAAACACATTTGACTGACAGTGTTTAAAATAAAAAGTACAGACATTCATGTGACCTCATTTTATCATTCTTAAAAGTTGTCTTTTTGAGAGAAAAGTGAATTATCAAGAACAGGAGTTATTTAACTTAATCTTTCAATTGAAAATCCTTTAATTGTTTCTCATCCTTGAAAATTCTTTTCGAGAATCTGCACAGTTTCTTTCATCTTGCCTTGCTACAAGATCATGACAAAAGACAGTAATGGATGCCTCAGAGCTCTACACTGGAGCAATGAGAGGCACCATGCATAAGCCTCAAGCGAACCTAGGGGCAGATGAAAATTTCTCACCCAATAGGTTGAAAACCCGGAAGGGTGGCCTAAGCAAAAATTAAGGTTGATGACAAAATAAAAAAAAAAAACAATCAGGGGAGTGTTATTAAGGTTTTGTCCCAAAATCCAAACTACAAAAGGATCTAATTCAAGATTTGAGATGACACATGGCCATGTTTCAACATCCCAAACACTAGTTTATCCTTTGCTACCCCCTCCGAGCCCAAGCATATTTGTTTTCTAAAAACAAACAAAAGAAAACAGTAAAAGCTAAATAGAAACCCTGAGTGGGAACCACCGCTAAACCGGCTGGGAAAGCGATGCAAATAATGCATACTTGAAGTTGGGCAAAAAAAAAATGAAAATCCGCCGAAGGTCATCGAAAAAAGGGAGAGACAAAAGATCTCCAAATTCTACAAGAAAGGCACAAAAGTGCAATGAAAGATAATACAAAAGGAGTAAGGCCCAACTCAAAAGTTGAAATGAACAAAGTATAAGCAATGCCCTCAAAGTTCTTACTCAATATAACTCTCAAACACTCTTTGAGCCTATCTAATCCTTTCTTTCATAGCCTTCTTACCCCTGACCACATTACAAGCCCAATAAAGCCCATATGGATCAAGGAATGACTAATTTGCTTCTAAGTTGGGATTTTGGAATGAAACCCGCACACGCTTGTGATTGTTAAAAAATATATATCTATCTAAAACAAAAAAGAGAAACCCATGAGGTAAACACTTGCACATTTGAGAAGAAAACTTATTTGACCAGGAGCTCATGGAAAATGCCCCAAAGACAATTGTGATAATAGGGTACATCTGATGTCGACTCCTTAGGATTCCTTTCGAATCCGAGGGAAACCTTCACTATATAAATTCTTTCAAGATCAACCCATGCCATCAAGTTTCAGTGGGATCAATAGACCCTTGGCATTACTCTATGGCCTTAAATCAAAAAAGTTTCACAACGATCCATTGCCCTCCTTTAATGGTGCATGTGATCGATCCCAAAGCCATATATTTTCTTGTTGTGCAGAATAAATCGAAGCTTTTAAAAAAGAAAGGGAAAACCCTAAGATCAATATTTTGGTTGATTGGTTAAATGTCAAGCGGCTCCATTGCCATCACTCCAAAATGGTCAAGTGACTAAATCTAACAAAACATACACTCTCAGGGAGTCCACGAAGAGATTTGCAAAAAAAATAGGAGGAGGTTGCATGAGTTATCACATCTTTAAAAAAAAAATAGGCAATCTGTGTTTTCCACAAAAAGAAAAAAAATCAAATCAAAATCAAAATCACAAAAATAGGAAAGAATGTCATGAACATTGTACAAATTTCCATTGCTTGCATTGTTGCATACAAAGTCTGCATTTACTGCATTTCAAGATGAAGGTTGCATGCATCTACATCCCAAAAAAATCATGTTCATATTAGGCATTAAGTGCATACGTGAGAGGCCCTCTCAAAGAGTCAACCTCTTGCTTTCTCATAAGGTTAAAGTCCTTTGGTACTTGTACCTATTGGCTTGTTTTGTTGGACTCAAAGTCCTCACTTTTATCTTTCATATGACTCAAAGTTCTTGCCTTTATAGGACTCAAAGTCCTCATTTTCATATTTCAAAGGGCTCAAAGTCCTCACCTTTATAGGACTCAAAGTCCTCATCATTCAGAGGACTCAAAGCCCTCGTCTTTCATAGGACTCAAAGTCCTCACTTTCATAGAACTCAAAGTCCTCACCTTTATCTTTCGCAGGACTCGAAGTCCTCACGTTTATCTTTCATAGGACTCAAAGTCCTCACTTTCATAGAACTCAAAGTCCTCGCCTTTATCTTTCGTAGGACTCAAAGTTCTTTGTCATTATGCTTTCATACGACTCAAAGTCCTTTGTCATTTAATTTTCAAAGACTATTATAGTCTTCTTTGCCATCCAGAGACATGCAAAGTCCGTTGGCACGCATAGAAAAATTATGGTCATTTGCCCCTTTTCAAAGACTTCAATGTCTTTTGACCGAGACTATTAAATTCTTCTTTGCCTTCCAGAGACATGCAAGTCCGCTGGCACGCAGAGACAAATTATGGTCATCTGCCCTTTTTTGAAGACTTCAATATCTTTCGACCGAGACTATTAAAGTCTCATTTGCCTTCCAGAGATATGCAAGTCCGTTGGCACACAGAAACAAATTATGGTCATCCGCTTCCTTTTCCATCCAGAGGCAATCAAGTCTGATGGCATGCGGAGACCATCATGGTCATCCACACCCTTTTTTCTATCCATAGACAATCAAGTCTAATGGCATGCAGAGACCATCATGTCATTCGCTTTCATTGTTTTCGAGACTATTTTAGTCTCCTTTACCATCCAAAGAAAATCAAGTCCGATGGCATGCGGACACCATCGTGGTCATTCGCTTTCATTGTTTTTGAGACTATTTTAGTCTCATTTGCTATCCAGAGACAATCAAGTCTGATGGCATGCGGAGACCATCATGGTCATTCGCTTTCATTGTTTTCAAGACTATTTTAGTCTCATTTTCCATCTAAAGACAATCAAGTTCGATGGCGTGCAGAGACAATTATGGTCAATGTTTTCTTTTTTCAAAGACAACAATGTCTTCAAAAGGCGACAATGCCTTCTTTTACTTTTCGAAGACGACAATGTCTTCAAAAGGCGACAATACCTTCTTTTACTTTTCGAAGACAACAATGTCTCCAATCATTGCATGTTTTCAAAAGGCAACAATGTCTTTATTTATATTTCGAAGATGACAATGTCTTAAGTCATTGCATGCTTTCAAAAGGCGACAATGTCTTCATTTACATTTAGAAGACGACAATGCCTTCAGTCTTTTCATGCTTTCAAAAGGCAACAATGTCTTCATCTACATTTCGAAGACGACAATGTCTTCAGTCATTCATGCTTTCAAAAGGCGACAATGCCTTTGTTTACGTTTTCAAAGACGATAATGTCTTCATCTCAAAGACTTCAATGTCTTTTGTCTTTGTGCTTCATAGGACTCGACGTCCTCTATGTCTATGCTTTTAAAAAGAAAAAATATAGATATATAGAAAATAAAAATTAAAAAAAAAGAAAATGAAAAAAGAAGAACTTCAATGTCCTCATGCTTCCTCGGTTTCACTGCTTGGGCCTCTGCTAGTGGCGGGTCAGATGGTGAGATCGCTCAACCGAAATTAGTGTCTTTATCTTTACTTCCCTTTTATTTCCAATAAAAGATAAGTAAAGAGGGGCAACTATCATACCCTAATTTTATCCAGGGACAATCATTTGCAAACATTTGGATTCTTGCCAGCCGAATTGAGCTGCTTAACACCTGTTGTCGTGCATTCTGTAAGGTTTTTTGATGTTTCGGAAGGAAATGTGCAAAATACTCAAAAGGAGGGCAAAAGGGTCACTCTTGGGGCATTTTTCAGCCCCTGAGCCACCTAGATAACTTCATAATGAAGTAACCAGCTCACCTGGGCGAGCAGGGTTGCTTCATAATGAAGTAACCAGCTCGCCTGGGTGAACTACCTTTATCCCAAATGCCTTGTTTTGCTATAAATAGGTGTGGGAAGGCTGAAGTAAGGGGTCCCTGATTTCCCTAAAGTCCAGAAGTCCAGAAAGAAGAAGAAAAAAGAGAATAGGAGAAGAAAGAAGAGAAAACAAGGCCAAAGCGCTTCTGAATCGCATCCATGATCGATTCCTACACCGTTCGTCGTTCTTTGTTCATTCACCGTTCGTTCTTCGTTCTTCATCTAGTTAGTGTTTGCTTTTAAGGATTTTAATTTGATTTATGGACCCTTAGGGGTCCCCTTCATTCTTTGTGTATCTTCATCTCCTTCTTTGATCATCGGTGACCTTTTTCTTTGTTTAAAGCGAGTTTTGACCGATCTTTCATACCGTAATCTCATTTAATCACCGTTTAAATGAATTTCAACCAATTGTTTATGTTGTAATCTCACTTAATCACTATTTAATAAGTTTCAACCGATCATTTGTGCCGTAAACTCTTTTCATCAATGTAAAATAAGTTTTAACCAGTCGTTAACACTACCAGTTATCTTAAAAAAGGATTGAAGATTAATAAGCAAAAAAAACCAAATAAAACCAACTCATAAACTTCTTCATTTCATAAAAAAAAATCAAGAGGCCATTTCAAGGTCCAATGCCTTAACAATTCTCTCCTTTCAAAAAATCAAGAGATCGTTTCAAGGTCCAACGCCTAAAGGATTCTTTCCTTTCAAAAACCAAGACGTCGTTTCAAGGTCCAACGCCTTAACGACTCTCCTCTTTTAAAAAATCAAAAGATCGTTTCGACGTCCAACGCCTTAAACGACTTTTGTACGGTTAAAATCAATCTTTCAAAATAAAGATAAAAATAATTTAACCAACAACAAATTTCAGACTTAAAGAACTACGTAGGTCTGATTTCCTCATCGCACCTGAGGATACGTAGGAGCGAGGGAAACACCCTTGTTGAACCCAAAAAGATAAAAAAAAAGATAAAAAGGGAAAATACATAAAAACATAAAAAGGGAAATACATAATTTTGAAGTCATGTCTTGCACACTCGATTAGAGGCTGCCATCCCTTGTGACTGGCGCGTGGGGTGCTAATACCTTCCCCGTGCGTAAACAACTATTGAACCCTCATTTTCAAAATACGCAGACCATCGTCTTTCTTTTGTTTTTTCTGACATTTTCCTCGAATAAATGTTGGTGGCGACTCTGCTCGTTTTCTCCCTTGGAGACAAACGCTTTGGCCTTTTCGCACCTCCTGCTGAAGGGTAGGTTGTGACACCTACCACGTCCGGGATTGGACAACTTATTTGATTTATGCCAGATGGGTGGGTCGGATCCACCTCGGTTACGGTGCTGGTAGTGGAAACTACAACCGTATTGCTTTCCATTATTTTCTTCATACTCAACATGGCCTCCATCATGGCGGCCATTTGGTCCTTTATGGCCTCCATGTCGGCCTTCATCTGCTCTTGAACTTCCTCTACCTCGCTCATCATTCTAGCTCTGGCGTGCATTCGTTAAGGGTGTCGTAAAGCGTGTTTATTCTTTTTGGTTACTATGATTACTTTTGATGATGACAATGATTGCTAAAAACAAAGTGCAATGAGTAATGCAACAACTAACTAAACATGAATGCATGATAATGATAAGTGTCATACCCTAATTTTGTCCGGGGACCATTGTTTGATGGCATAAAACCTTTGCTTGACCGCTTAGAGGTACTTGGCACCCATCGTTGCACAATCCGTGAGGTTCCGTAACATGCCAGAAATCAAAAGGAAGCATTGTTATGCCATCCGTGAGGTTCTGTAACATTCTGAAAGCCAAAAACAGGATGATTACTTAATCCGTAAGGTTACGTACCGTTACGGAAGGAAAACAAGTATCGTTACGGAATTCGTAAATTTTCGTAACGTTACGAAAAAGAATCAGCAAAAAAATGTAGGGGGTGTATTTAGTAAACAATGGGGGTGCAAATAGTAACTAGGCCCACTTGGGCCTTCCAGGATGTTCCTCCAGAAGGCGGTTGCTTCTGGAGGAAGCAACCTAGCTCGCCTGGGCGAGCTGGGTGGCAAGCTCCTCCCCCATTTTCCTATAAATAGGGGGAGTGAAGGAGAAAAATGTTCAGCCCTCCTGGTATTTAGGGATCACTTGAAATTTGTGAAAAAAATCGTTTCCATGAAGAAAATTCACGCCGAGGCACTTTCGTAACGCACCCAAAACGTTTCCGTGGGTAATTCCGTGAAGATTTTCCGTCATCTTTCTTTCGTTCTTCGTCGTTCTTCGGTCTTCAACCGGTAAGTTCCTGAAATCAAACTTTTTTATTCATTCTATGTACCCTTGGTGGTCCCCACTTGTTTCGTGTACTTTTATTTTCATTTCATTTACTTTCTGTATCCCCTTTTGACGTGCTTTAGTCATTTATTTAAGTCATTTTCTCGCCTAATCAAAAAATAAAATAAATTTCCACCGATCATTTGAATTGTAACATATGTTAATTTCTGTTTAAAAGAAATCCGACCGTTTGGTCATGCCGTAACCACGTTGGAAACCGAAATAGAGGTAAACTAATAATATAATAATAAAAAAATATCTTTTAATAAAATAAAACAAAAAAATCAATCGGACATTTCTCTTTGGGATTTTTCTTTCTTAATTGAATTGACTAATAACTAAAGTGAAACTAAGGCTAAAATCGACTCACAAAATCAAGCTTTGTCCGCAAAAATCACTAAAAAACGTTTTAAGGTCCAACGCCTCAGCTCTTCTCACCAAGTAAAAATGGATCATTTTAAGGTCCAACCTTAAATGACCACCTTCCAAGTAAAAAGAATCGCTTGATTCGCCCCTTAAGAAAGAACTACGTAGGTCTGATTTCCTCTTCGATGGAGGGTACGTAGGAGCAAGAGCCCCGCTTTTGTCGACCTCAAAAATAAAAAAGAAATAAAAGTTTAGATACACAATGTCGACCTCAAAAATAAAAAAGAAATAAAAGTTTAGATACACAATTATAATTTAAGGTTGTTGTCCTTTGGGACAAACGTGAGAGGTGCTAATACCTTCCTCAAGCGTAAATACAACTCGCGAATCTGGAATATTCTTCATGACCGGTTTCCTTTGGTTTTTCTAACGTTTTCCTCCTTTGGAAGACGCACCCGTGAGCCTCACCTCGCTCGCCCGCAAAAGGGTAGGTTGCGACAGTTGGCGACTCCACTGGGGACTGTTTTTGTGAGTTAGGCCTATTTTTGGAAAGTGTGGAATTGTGAAACTTTTGTGTGTGCATTTTTTTGAACTGTGTAAAAATAATAAATGCTGTCTTTTCCACATTTTTACAATGCATTCTAAGCACCCATGGGTTTGAGTAAAAAAGGGGCCCTATACCCGGGTTCATGGAAATCTAAGGAGTGAAGGTGAATCTATGGTCATGCTAGGTCTCCGACTTGCTTGATAATAGTGAAATCTCGTCTAGAGCTTTCTCTCTTTATAATGTGTTGTTGCTAGTATTCCATACCGCCACAATATTATTATCTTGAGTGATGATACCTCTAGAAAACAGCCATGTGAGATATGGATCATTGGAAGTAGTTATTAGAGACCCCCAGATATTATCCTATAGGCCCCCAAATAGGGGCATGGAGCAAGCACGCTCTGTGCCATTTGTTCTCATGCATTCTTCTGCGAATAGCACATAAATTATAGTTGTGCTGTATATCTAGTGATATCTTGTCTCTTTAGAGTAACGCGCCACTTTTTAATGCATACGTTGGGGCGCCGCAATGCCTAGAACGTAGTATTAGAAAGATGGATCTTTTTCGGTCTCGTATATGTAAATTATCGCTTGCTTTTCTTCTTGTTTCATGCATGTGCATTGCAACATTCATATCAGAGCCTTAATTCACCCCTTTTTAGGTAAAGGATGGGGGCAAATCAAATCAGAAAAAGATTCTATCAAGTCAAGATTAAGGGCCTAGATGTCACCAGCCTTAAGGAGTTGGAACGATTGATGGGACCCCTCTAGAGGCAAGCCTTCCACAAGGCATACGGAAAGATTTTAGATTTGACCATAGCAGAGGTATTTACGGAAGCCGTTGTATCCCTCACCCAATACTATGACCAGCCATTGAGATGCTTCACGTTTGGGGACTTCCAAATAGTATCGACTGTTGAAGAATTTGAGGAGATTCTAGGATGTCCTCTTGGGGGAAGAAAATCATATCTTTTCTCCGGGTTTCTTCCCTCCTTGAGCAAGATTTCAGCTGTGGTCGGGGATTCGGCGAGAGAGTTGGATCGTATAAAGCAAACTCGAAATGGCGTAGTGGGCCTACCGCGGAAATACTTTGAAGGCAAGGCAAGGGATATGGCACCTATTCCAACAAGACATAAGGCACCCGTGTCCGCTCCAAAGTTATCGCTCGTGCGTCGAAAAGTGAAGAGTAGATTGGGACCAATACTTGGCTGGGATAGGAGGCAGAACAATCAACTGGTTTCCTCGATAGAAAGAAGGAAAAGAGGAAGTTCTCTTCTCATGTGGGGACTACCCAAACATTCCGTTGATAGGGACGAGGGGTTGTATTAACTACAATCTCGAACTTGCTATAAGACAGTTAGGGTACCCAATGAGGGGAGCACCGACGGAAGAGAGCCTCTCGCCTTTCCTTGTGAGAGATTTCGGCGTGCAAAGTTTCAAGATTGTACAAAGAATCTGTGGAAGCAAAGCTTCATGATGAATCAACAATGATTCAAAGGTGTTTTGATGATAACAATGATGACAACAAAAGATGATGACAAAAGTGATGAACAAAATGCTCAAGTGAATCAAAGAACATCCATCTCAAGAATCAAGATTCAAGATTCAAGTTCAAGAATCAAGATCAAGATTCAAGACTCAAGATCTCAAGAATCAAGATCAAGATCTCAAGAATTAAGATCAAGATTCAAGAATCAAGAATCAAGACTCAAGATCTCAAGATCTCAAGAATCAAGATCAAGATTCAAGACTCAAGATTCAAGAATGAAGAAAAGACTCAATCAAGATAAGTATTAAAAAGTTTTTTCAAAACTTTGAATAGCACATGAGTTTTTGACAAAACCTTTACCAAATAGTTTTTACTCTCTAGTAATCGATTACCATATTGTTGTAATTGATTACCAGTAGTAAAATGAGTTTGAAAAAGTTTTCAAACTGAATTTACAACGTTCCAAATATTTTCAAAAGGCTGTAATCGATTACAATGTTTTGGTAATCGATTACCAGTGTCCTTGAACGTTGAAATTCAAATTTAAAAGTGAAGAGTCACATGATTCCACTCAAAAGCTTTGTGTAATCGATTACACTTATTTGGTAATCGATTACCAGTGTTTGTTTCTGAAAAATCTAAAGATGTAACTCTTCAAAAAGGTTTTGACTTTTTCAAATGGGTTTTAAGTTTTTCTAAAAAGTTATAACTCTTCTGAATGGCCTTCTTGACCAGACATGAAGAGTCTATAAAAGCAAGGCTTTGTTTTGTATTCTAAATCAATCTTTCTAACAACAATCTTGAATACTTTACTTTTCCAATCAATCCTTTACAAGCCTTGACTCTCTTTGAACTTCTTCTTCTTTGTACCAAAAGCTTTCTGAAGTTTTCTGGTTTTCTAAACCTTGAAAATTTGTGTTATTCATCTTTTCATTCTCTTCTCCCTTTGCCAAAAAGAATTCACCAAGGACTAACCGCCTGAATTCTTTTTGTGTCTCTCTTCTCTCTTTTCCAAAAGAACAAGGGACTAACCGCCTGAATTCTTTTGTGTCTCCCTTCTCCCTTGTCAAAGAATTCAAAACGACACAGTCTGAGAATTCTTTTGATTCTTCCCATTCCCTAATACAAAAGCGTTCAAAGGTTTAACCACTTGAGAATTCTTTTGTATCCCCATTCACAAAGTATCAAAGGTGTAACAGCCTCAGATCTTTGTCTTAACACATTGGAGGGTACATCCTTTGTGGCACAAGTAGAGGGTACATCTACTTGGGTTTGACTGAGAACAAGAGAGGGTACATCTCTTGTGGATCAGTTCTAGTGGAGGGTACATCCACTAGGTTCAAAGAGAACAAGGGAGGTTACATCCCTTGTGGATCTTTGCTTGTAAAAGGTTTTTTACAAGGTTGAAAGAAATCTCAAGGACTGCAGGTCGCTTGGGGACTGGAGGTAGGCACGGGTTGTTGCCGAACCAGTATAAAAACTCTTGTGTGTTTGTTTCCTTCTTCCCTACTCTTTTACTTTCCGCTGTGCATTTAATTTCCGCTTTTACTTTCTGTTAAGTTTCTCTTCTACTCCATATTCTCTTAACAACATAAGTAAAAGCCTTTAAAGAGTAATTTTTAATTGGTAAAGTTTTAGGAATAATTAATTCAACCCCCGTTCTTAATTATTCTGAGGCCACTCGATCCAACAGAGTCAACAAGGCGTGGGAAAGCCTGTTAAGGAAAGATAAAGAACTTAGGGGCATCCATAATGGCATCATCGGTGGTTATCATGAATGGCTGAGAGTTCATACATGAGGGTTAGATTGGCTCTCCATGTTGAAAATTATCAACGAGGAGAACTTCGAAGCTCCGGAAGAGGATGAAGAAGTCCAAGCTCTAAAAATAGAGCTAGGAAAGCCAAGACTCGCCAAAGAAAAATTCAAGTTAGTCGCTACAGACATCTGGAAAGAGTGTGCCGAGTTACGAAAAGAAAATATGGCTACCGCAAGAGCCCTTGAACAAGAAACCAAGAGGGCTCGCAAGGAAGAGCATGGCCAAGATAAATTCCGAGGTGCTTTGTGGGGCAGCAGCAATGAGCTCAAGCTCCGGAGAGAGGAAAGAGACCAGTCACGAGTACATGGCATGGTCTTAAAGGAGGAGTTAGCTGCCTGCTCAAGATCCAAGAGGAGTTTGGCCAAACACTTAGAAGCCACGGAGCAAAGAATGCTAGCTATAATAGGGCAGTACAAAGAAGAGTTAAACCAGTCTTTGACCCATGAACAAAAACTAGTAGAGGACTTCGCACAAGCATACACCGAGAAGGAAGCAAGAGGGAGGGTGATTGATGCATTGCATCAAGAAGTGACCATGTGGATGGATAGGTTCGCCTTGACCTTAAATGGAAGTCAAGACCTCCCGCGACTACTAGCCAAAGCAAAGGCCATCGCCGAAGTGTTCAGCCCCAGAGGAAATTCACAGGCTAATCAATTACTGTCAACATATGATAGATTTGATGGCCCATATTATTAGAAACCGTTAGGTTCTGTTGTAACACTTTTGTAAGATCTTGGCTAGATAAAAGCTTTTGTTCCTTTTTTATAAAAAGAGAAGTTCTGAAACTCATCATGTTGTCTAAAAAGGCCTTGAGGTGGATCCTAGTGCTCTGATCATTCATTAGCATATTCATGATTTGGTGGCATGCTCACCACTGTTTGTTTCTTTAGGGAACTCACCATAACTAAAAAAGCGCAAAGGCACCCCTATAACACTCGATCCAAAAGTAAGATGGATAACGAAGAGGGAGTGCAGGAACAGATGAAGGCCGACATGTCGGCCTTAAAAGATTAGATGGCTTCTATCACGGAAGCCATGCTAAAGATTCAAAAATCAATAGAAGAAAATGCTACGGCGGCCGCTTCCAATACAGCTAGGGAAGCCGAACCGGTGCTACAGCCCGCAATAAACTTGGGCCGAGACAGAAACGCGACGGGTTTCAATCGGAGGTATAGTCCCCAAGCCTACCCTTATGGTTTGCCTCCAGACTTCACTCCCTGTACCGCTCCAGACGATTTGAGCCAAGCCCCTACCTTCGAGGGGCAGCTCCCTCGTCATGCCGACTATCCTCTACAAGAAGATGATGAAGGAGATGCCTATTTAGGCCCTCTACTTCCCCTCAAGGAACCGGCCCCCCATGAGTTGCCCCAACCAAACATAATCCGCCATGCCCCGTCTTCATCCACACCCATTAAGGAAATCGTTCCCTTTTCAAAAGACATGGGAAAGATCGATCTGCTTGAAGAGAGGTTGAGAGCAGTGAAAGGCCTCGGCAACTATCCTTTCTCGGATTTAGCCAATTTGTGTCTGGTACTTGACATCATCATTCCTCCCAAGTTTAAAGTACTAGATTTTGATAAATTCAAAGGGACGACGTGTCCAAAGAGTCATCTTCGGATGTATTGCCGAAGGATGGGGGCATATTCCACGGACAAAAAGCTATCAATGCACTTCTTTCAAGACAGCTTAGCCAGAGCAGTAGTAGCGTGGTACACAAATCTGGAAGCCTCTCAGGTCCGGTCATGGAAAGACTTGGTAACTGCTTTCATTAGGCAGTATCAATACAACACGGATATGGCTCCCGATCGAAACCAACTTCAGAGCATGAGAAAACGGGAACATGAGTCCATCAAGGAATATGCTCAAAGGTGGAGAGACCTAGCAGCCCGAGTCATCCCACCCATGACTGAGAGGGAAATGATCACGATCATGGTAGATACACTGCCTACATTCTACTACGAGAAGTTGATAGGATATATGCCAGCCAACTTTGCAGACCTCGTCTTTGCCGGAGAAAGAATCGAGTCTGGACTGAGGAAAGGCAAGTTTGAATACGCCTCTAACGCTGGCCCCAACAGCAATAGAAGAGCCCCAGTGGTGGGCACACGGAAAAAGGAAAAGGATACCCACGCGGTCACCACCGCCCCAACATGGATGAAAATGCCCCAAAATGCTCAAAACTCATACCAACACAACCACCCGAACTTTTCGATCCGAGCCGGAAGTCCCCTCCCAACTCAAGTAGAAGGGACTGCTACAACAGAAAAAACGCCTGCACAACACGCGGCTCCAGCCCCACCCCGGCCAGCCAATAATACGACTCCTGGCGCGAGCTATAACAATACACGACGCCCCCCGAGAGACGAGTTATCTCCTATTCCCATGGCGTATTCCGAGTTATGGCCCTCATTATTGCAAAACCATTTGGTGGTGGCCATACCCGGGAAGGTCTTCCAGTCACCATACCCCAAGTGGTACAACTCAAATGCCACGTGCGCATACCATAGTGGAGCCCCCGAACACAACATTGATTATTGCCTGCCATTCAAGTATAAGGTGCAACACCTAATAAATGCCGGCTGGCTATCATTTCAAGAAGAGGGCCACAACGTTAAGACCAATCCACTAGCCAGTCATGGAGGAGCTAGCGTAAACGCCATCGAAAAGGATAGGCCGTCAGGGTCAAAGAGATTAGAAGATGTGGCTACATCCAGAAGATTCATCTACCAGTCACTGCAGGCAGCATGCATGGTCTCTTGTGGCAGAGACAAAAGCGACGAATGTCTGTTTCATCTCGGGGAATCACACGACATGGAAACCTGCCTCGTGGTGGAAGAGCTACTTCAACGGCTCATGGACTGGGGGCAGCTCGAAGTGTCCGAGGGAGATAGGGAAGAACCGTAGATTTGCATGCAGTCGACAGAAAGGAAGGCTCCCCCAACCCCCAAAACCCTAGTAATATTTTTCACTAGGAATGTGACCGGCTCAAGGTCCGAGTACCCCCTGACAGTGCCCAAGCCGATGTTGTTTTCCTAACAAAGCAATAAAGCCATCCCATGGAAATATACCCCTCCCGCTTTTGGAGAAGGGGTTGCAACCGAGGTTGACTCCTTGTCAGCCAAAGTGACCAACATTACCGGCCTTAGTGGCATAACCCGCAGTGGTCAGGTGTTCGCTCCCCCTCACTCGGCGGAATTGCCCTGCAAGGGGAAAGCACCCATGACCCAAGAGTCCGCAGGCGCTGCCACCCCCTCAAAAGAAGTGGATCCCCCGGTAGTAAAGGGAGCTGAGAAGAAGGAAGGTCTCCAAGGAAAGGCAGTGACCTTGGAAGAGGCTCATGTGTTCCTTCGTCTCATCCAACAAAGTGAGTTTAAAGTAGTTGAGCAATTGAATAAAACCCCAGCAAGGATCTCTTTGCTCGAACTACTCATAAACTCTGAGCCTCATCGTGCACTATTGGTAAAGGTCCTCAACGAAGCCCACGTAGCACACGACATCTCAGTCGAGGGTTTTGAAGGCATTGTTAATCACATAACTACCAATAACTATATCGCGTTCGCGGAAGAAGAGATTCTAGTTGAGGGGAGAGGGCACAACAAAGCTCTACATGTGTTTGTCAGATGCATGGACCATGTCGTCACTAAAGTACTCATCAAAAATGGTTCAAGTTTAAATGTGATGCCAAAGACCACCTTGGAGAAACTTCCTTTTAGTATGTCACGTCTAAAACCGAGTTTGATGGTAGTATGAGCTTTCGACGGTAGTCGACGGGAGGTGATGGGGGAAATTGACATCCCTATTCAGATAGGCCCCCACACTTGCAATGTGGTTTTCCAAGTGATGGACATAAATCCCGCCTATAGCTGCCTTTTGGGGAGGCCATGGATTCACGCACTAGGAGTGGTCCCTTTGACGCTTCACCAGAAATTGAAATTCGTGGTTGGTGGACTCTTGGTGATAGCATCGGGCAAAGAGGATATGTTGGTAAGCTGCCCCTCCTCAGCACCATATGTAGAGGCAGCGGAGGAATCATTGGAAACAACTTTCCAATCCTTCGAGGTGGTGAGTTGTGCCTCTATGGAAACAGGTCCATTGCTACCTTGCCTCTCTAATGCAGCCCTGATGGTGGCACGGGTAATTCTCAGGCACGGTTATGAGCCCGGAATGGGTCTGGGCAAGGACAGCCATGGGAATGCCGATGTGGTTGACATTAGGGGTAACCCATACAAATATGGGTTGGGGTATGAACCCGGGAAACCTGGAAGAAGGAATGCACCATCAAGACTCCAGGCAGATAGAGCATGGCCCGGTCATGTTAGCCAGTGTTTTACAAGTGTCGGGATAATGTTCGAGGAAGAGGTGGCGGCAATAGGAGAAGAGGCTCCACAAGGTCCGCCGAGTTTCGTGCGACCGTGTCATCCCAATTTCCAACTGGGGAAATGGCACGTGATGAGCCAGTTTGAAGTCTATACCGTTGATTCAATGTAATTGGAGGCTATAGATTCCTTTCTCTTTTGTTTTGTGAAACCTACCTTATTAAATAACAAAGAGATCTTGTTTCATCTGTTCTTGCGATTCCACCTTTTCTCATATCATTTTGCATGTTTTTTGTCTTGAATGGTATAGATGTGAGGATCGATCCTTTGACGATCCTAACAACGAGGGTTTGATAATAGATTTTGACCGAGAAGTAAGTCAAACAATAAATGAAGAAGAGGAAGATGACATCCTTTCACCAGAGTTGGAGAGATTCATCGCTCAGGAAGAACGTGAAATGAAGCCTCACCAAGAGGAAACCGAACTGATAGACTTAGAGACCGGAAAGGGAAAGAAAGAAGTGAAAGTAGGAACCGGTATGACCGCACCTATCCGCCAAGGTTTGGTAACCCTTCTTGAAGAATATCAAGACATCTTCGCATGGTCGTACCAAGACATGCCAGGCCTGGACCTCGACATTGTGCAGCATAAGATGCCATTGAATCCTGGGTCTTCCCCGGTTAAGCAAAAACTACAAAGGATGAGACCCGAAATGTCCTTAAAAATTAAAGAAGAAGTGAGAAAGCAGTTCGATGCGGGTTTCTTGGCTGTGGCTCGATACCCGGAATGGGTAGCCAACATTGTACTGGTCCCAAAAAAGGATGGCAAAGTGCGAATGTGCGTAGACTATCGAGATTTAAATCGTGCCAGTCCTAAAGACAATTTTCCCTTACCACACATTGATATACTGGTAGATAATACAGCTAAGTTTGCCCTTTTCTCATTTATGGATGGTTTCTCAGGGTATAACCAGATAAAAATGGCACCCGCAGATGTGGAGAAGACCACTTTCGTCACCCTATGGGAGACGTTCTGCTACAAAGTGATGGCTTTCGGGCTAAAAAATGCTAGGGAAACCTATCAACGTGCCATGGTAGCTTTATTCCAAGACATGATGCATAAAGAGATAGAAGTCTATGTAGATGACATGATTGCCAAATCTCGGACCGAGGATGAACACCTCGTCAATCTGCGTAAGCTGTTTGGAAGGCTACGGAAATACCAACTGAAACTAAACCCCGCCAAGTGTACCTTCGGGGTAAAGTCGGGAAAGTTATTGGGTTTTATCGTGAGCCAGGAAGGGATAGAGATAGATCCCGAGAAAGTGAAGACCATTCTCGAAATGCTAGAGCCACGAACGGAGAAGCAGGTTCGAGGTTTCCTGGGCAGGTTGAATTACATCGCGAGATTTATCTCGCAACTCACCCCTACCTGCGAGCCCATCTTCAAACTATTGCGTAAAAATCGGGAGGTCCTGTGGAATAGTGATTGCCAAGAGGCCTTCGAAAAAATCAAGCAGAGTCTCGCAAATCCTCCGGTGCTCATGCCACCTGTGACAGGAAGACCTCTTTTCCTGTACATGACTGTGTTAGACGAGTCTATGGGGTACGTGTTGGGTCAGCACGATGACTCTGGGAAGAAGGAACAAACCATTTACTATTTACGCAAGAAGTTTACCGCCTGTGAGATGAATTACTCAATGTTGGAAAGGACGTGCTGCGCCTTGGTATGGGTGTCACATAGTCTTAGGCAGTACATGCTCGGTCATACCACTTGGCTTATCTCCAAAATGGATCCCGTGAAATACATCTTTGAGAAACCGGCCCTCACGGGACGGATCGCTAGGTGGCAGGTACTACTATCTGAATTCGATATTGTGTACGTCACCCAAAAGGCGATAAAGGGAAGCGCCTTGGCAGATTACATGGCCCAACAACCCCTCCAAGATTATCAGCCGATGCACCCTGAGTTCCCAGATGAAGACATCATGGCCCTATTCAAAGAGAAGCGGACACACGAGGATATAGACAAATGGATTGTTTGTTTCGATGGGGCATCTAATGCTTTGGGCCATGGAGTAGGGGTAGTCCTTGTGTCCCCAGATGATCAATGTATTCCTTTCACGGCCAAGCTAGGTTTCGATTGTACCAACAATATGGCCAAATATGAAGCGTGCGCCCTTGGGATTCAAGCGGCCATTGATTTTGATGTAAAGCTACTAAAAGTGTATGGAGACTTGGCTTTGGTAATACATCAGCTGAGAGGAGAATGGGAAACTAGGGATCAAAAGTTGATACTCTATCACACTTATATCTTGAAGTTAGCCGAATTCTGACAACATTTCTTTCCACCAAATACCTCGGGAAGAGAACCAAATGGCCGATGCATCGGCCACCTTGGCATCCATGTTTCAACTTGCCCCACACGGGGATCTGCCATACATTGAATTCAGATCTCGAGGCAAGCCGGCACATTGTTGTGCGATAGAGGAAGAGCGAGATGGGAAACCGTGGTATTTTGACATCAAAAAATATGTCGAGAATAAAGAATATCCACCAGGGATTTCCGACAATGATAAAAGAACGTTAAGGAGATTAGCTACTGGTTTCTTTGTGAGTGGTACCATCCTGTACAAATGAAACCACGACATGCCCTCCTGTGATGCGTAGATGCCAAAGAGGCGAACTACATGATTGAGGAAGTCCACGGGGGTTCATTTGGGACACATGCCAATGGGCATGCTATGGCCAGGATGATCCTTAGAGCAGGTTATTACTGGCTCACTATGGAAAGTGGTTGCTGCACCCATGTAAGGAAATGCCATAAATGTCAAGCGTACGCAGACAATGTTAATATTCTGCCACATCCTCTGAATGTCATGTCCGCCCCTTAGCCTTTTTCCATGTGGGGGACAGATGTCATAGGGGCCATCGAACCCAAGGCTTTGAACGTTCATCGCTTCATTCTCGTGGCGATAGATTATTTCACCAAATGGGTCAAAGTGGCTTCCTATACCAATGTCACGTGGAGTGTGGTGGTCAGATTCATAAAAAGGGAACTGATTTGTCGATACGAACTCCCTAGGAAAATCATTACTGACAATGGCACCAATCTGAATAACAAAATGATGTAGGAAATGTGCGAGGATTTCAAGATCCAGCATCATAACTCCACCCCCTATCGGCCAAAGATGAACGGGGCTGTGGAGGCTGCAAATAAAAATATTAAGAAGATTATTCTCAGAAGATGGCAGTGTCATACAAAGATTGGCATGAGATGTTGCCTTTTGCCCTGCATGGATATCGAACCTCGGTATGAACTTCTACTGGGGCAACGCCGTACTCCTTGGTTTGTGGGATGGAAGCGGTACTCCCATTTGAGGTAGAGGTCCCTTCCCAGAAGATACTAGTGGAATCGGGCCTAGAAGAATCAGAGTGGGCTCAAACACGCTACGACCAACTCAACCTTATTTAAGGTAAGCGTTTGACGGCCATGAGCCATGGGCGCCTGTATCAACAAAGGATAAAGAACGCGTTCGACAAAAAGGTGCGCCCGCCCAAGTTCAACGAGGGGGACCTTGGGCTGAAAAAGATATCCCACGCTGTTAAAGATAATCGAGGGAAGTGGGCCCCAAACTATGAAGGGCCTTTCGTTGTGAAAAAGGGCTTTTTCTGGAAGGGCTCTGGTGCTCACCAACATAGATGGCGAGGAGCTACCCTCACCCTTGAACTCCGATGTTGTCAAGCGATATTACGCTTAAGATCTGGGGCAACTGAGGAAATCGCTACATGTTCTTTTATTTTTGTGTGTTCTTCTTGGTTTCCTCTAGGGATTCCTGTCCGCTGTAATTTTCTCGTCACAGTTTTTTAAAAGAAGAGAACATGGGTTTGAGGCTTCGGTCCTCACTTTGGTTTTAAACCATGTGCAGTTTGTGATAACCTGAGCCCTTTCGCTCAGTTCATGGGGTGCCCCAAGCGCTTAATTAAAGCTGAGCCTAACTAGCTTTCACTAAGAAGATTATTGCATTTGAAAACACTCATGCATATGCATACGCATGCATATTTTGTGATAACAGGGGCAGAATCATCTTAGGCAACGGTTAGATGACGAGACAAAGCTAAAGGCAGAAACCAATTAAGGTAAAATGGTAATGCGGCCACGGTTCGCCGTGCATGTCGTTTCCTACTTTCAGGTACTTAGGGACGGACGCAAGTAGAGGCTAGGGTCACGACCGATGGATTGTTGTCCCTTTCCTGGCTCCAAAAAAACGGAAAGCATTGTCTCAAGGCAACCCAGTATCCTTTAAATTCCCAATAATTATTGCTGTTATGTCTTAAAAGTAAATATTGGATGCCTAATATACCTTGAGGGGGGTTCGAGTAAGCGAACGCCGACCCATAGGAAGGTTTACTTATTTCCTCCCAAAAAACAATGTAGGTTAGCTCGCCTAGGCGAGCAACCCCTGCACGAAATGGGTTAAAAAGGGGGAGGGGGAAGGTTTCTGCACCAAAAACTCTCCCCCCTCATTCAAAAAACCAAGAGTTCACGGGACTCACGGATTTTGCAGCCCTTAGGTCACCATTTTTCACGTTTTTGATTCCGTTTTGCTCTATTATTCATCTCCAACAAGTAAGTACCTCATTCTTGGGCTCTTTAGCTTTCCATTGATGTATTTTGGTGCTCTAAATTGCATGTATTAGCTCAAAAACGTGAGGGATTTATCATTCGATTGTTGCTTGCTTTTTATGAATTGAGGGGTTGTACGGGATGGCCCTAGGCCTATGGTGCATTCTGAGGTAATGGGGCATGCCACATTGTCCCCATTCCCTTGATTTTCATGCTTAAACATGCGCCCACCAAGTGTTCGGTGAAATGCCTCAATGGCATTTGCGCATGATTTTGTGGAACTTAGCTTGTGAAACAAATTGTGCACATGTGGCTATCATTGTGAGTATGTGGGCAGTTTTGTAGAAGCTAGACTAAAGTGCCGGAAGCATGACTTACACCTAGGAATCTAAGCTTTTCATTTTGAATGTAAAAGATGCATGAGTATTAGGACATGTGTTGAGAGGTTTTTGACTAGAATTTGAGTTGGCTGCCTCATGAGGAATACCTTGCATCTATGTAGCATGGAAAATACCTTTCAATGGTATGTATATATGTGAATATGTATAGCATGGAAATGCCTTGCAAAGTGTGTGAATATATAGCAAATAATGCCTTTCAAAAATTTGTATATGTTGGATTGGTAGCGTAAAAATGCCTTTCAAAATATGTATATTTGTGAGTAGGTAGCATAAGGAGCCTTTCAAAAAAAAATGTACACATGTTGAATGTGGCACGATAATGCTTCCCAAAATGAATATGTATGATGGGGAATTGCCTTTCAAGTGTAGATAGATGACATGAAAATTCCTTTCCAAATAAATGCAAGTGTGTGTATGACATGAGATTGGCTCACCAATGTGCATATATATATAAATAAATGTGAATGGAACAACAAAAAAATTTGTATGCTAATAAAATACTTCCAATGTGCGTATGTAATTTTTGGTAGCAAAATGCTTTGAATATGGACATGTGTAAATTTTGGCGCAATACCTTAAGCATGCATATATGAATTCTTTTCAAAAGAGTATGTGTGGTAGCTAGAATGTTTTGAATGTTCTTGTATATTGATATAAATAGCAAGATATTTTGCGCATATGCACGTTCACAAATGTTCTTCTTTAAGGAAATGTGTGCACAAGTTTTGTTCTAAGTCGAAAAGATTAGCATGTCGTTTTTGCTTTAAAATAACATTTCCTTGTAAACTAACTTTCCAAATGTTTGTCCTCGCAGGAAATGGCTCCGAAAAAGCTTTCCACAAAGAGATCTAGGAGGGACGCCGCGACTGAAGGGACCAGTGCCGCCCCTGAGTTTGATAGCCTTCGTTTCAGGAGCGTCGAGCACCAGCAGTGCTTCAAGGCCATCAAAGGATGGTTGTTCCACCGAGAGAGACGCGTCCAGCTCAGGGACGATGAGTACACGGATTTTTAAAAAGAGATAGCTCGCCAACGTTGGACATCGCTCGTCACTCCCATGGCTAACTTTGACCAAGATATAGTCCTAGAGTTTTATGCTAATGCTTGGCCCACAGTAGAGGGAGTGTGGGACATACGGTCATGGGTGAGGGGTCAGTGGATTCCCTTTGACGCAGATGCCCTCAGCCAATTCCTGGGTGACCCACTAGTGTTGGAGGAAGGCCAGGAGTGCGAGTTCAGTCAGACGAGGAACAGGGCTGACGGGTTCGACGAGGAGGCCATTGCCCAGTTATTGTGCATACCGGGGCAAGATTTCGCCCGGACCGCTGCCAGGAGACGAGTGCAGATCATGCGCACCAGCATGACCACCTTGACCCAGATGTGGATGACGTTGCTGCTCAGCAATGTCTTGCCTAGTGATCATAACTCCGATCTCCCTCTGCCAAAGTGTCAGCTGGTGTATGCCATCCTGACGCGGATGAGCGTCCATGTGGCTCAGTTGATTGTTGACGCCATCTATTTATTTGCAGGTATACCACCCACCAGACACCCTCTGGACCCGGATATGTCTAACAGGGCCCTGGGGTTTCCAGCCTTGACCACGGGCCTCTATCAGTCCTTTGGGGTTCCCGTCACACCTAGTAAGGTGATCCGACCGCCAATCACCCGGGCCTTCATTGGGAAGTATTGCACGCCTAGGCAGGCACAGGGTGATGCACCACAGGCTGCAGACGCACCGCCACCACCTCATTAGGCTGATCCTGCTGGGTCATTAGACATGGAGCGGTATCTACAGCACTTGGTTCGCCAGCAGGCGGCCAACCACCGGGGGCAGGTGCAGATACATGAGTGTCTCTACCAGCTCAGCCTCAGTCAGCAGGGCCAGGGTTTCGTTCCTTTTGCGTGCCCTACTCTAGATCAGTTTAGGGCTGAGGTCGTATGGCCTAGAGATTGGCCCAAGGCCCAGGCAGGGGAGGCGCCTGCAGAGGCTCCCGGCGATGCAGAGGATGCCTGCATGGATGAGGAGATGACGGATTTGCTCGGTTTCTTGGGTGGGAGCAGAGCCACATGACCAGGGGATCCCCAGATTCATGTTCTTTTTATGTTTCATTCTTTATCATTTACATGTTATTTTATTTCATCCTTCATCATTGTTATGCATGCCTTGTGGAAATGATATGGAAGTTTAACCCGAAATCAACACCCTGACACATGAATCTGTTTTGCCCCAAATATTAAAGTTGGGCACGCACGATGAAAAGACCATGTTGAGACACAACCTTAAGCTACTTTGAACCTTGACCTATGAAGAGAATCCTCATCCTTTCCCCAAAGAAAAAGGATAGCAGGATCTCATCAAGGGAGAGCGAATAACGAATGTTAAAATCCGAATTCCCAATCAAAGATCGGAAGAAAATGAAAAGAAAGAAAAGGAAGAAATGAAAAGAAAGAAAAGAAAAGGAAAAGAAGGATTTCCGATCAAAGATCGGAAGAAAGTAAAAATGAAAAGATCGGAGGAAAATAGAAAAATTCCCGATCAATAAAGGAAAGCAAGAAAGAGAACAGAAGATCTTCGGACCAGATAAATTTTCGGCGAGGTAAATAATCGCCGGCAAAGGGAAAACCCATTTCTAAAGTGGTTCTTCCTTTGGGATTGCCATTCAAGGTCGCTCCCGACTGGCGATGTCCCACCCGAAATAAACAAAGAGGAAAAGAGTGAAAACACTCAGATTCCTCTCCAAAAACACTACCCTCGAGAAAATCCTATTGATCCATGATTGCGCATGTAATCTTTTGGTTCGATAGGAAATCATGTGCAAAATATAAGTCATGGTGCAGATATGGTTTGGAATTAGGGTAAAACACTTACCTGTGTGAGTTTTTTTACACCATGAGTGATTTTATTCCCAGTTTAAGTTTGACCCGATGTTTCCCCTGAATGTTCATTTAAAAGCTAAACGTTGACATCCTATCCTTCATTTTTGGTTACAAGGAAAATTACTTTTAGCATAAGCATATTGTTTCTCTAAAATATGGTGCTCTCGTGAATGATTTATTTTTCCTTGCTAAAGCATGTTCGCCTTTTAGGTGAAAGAACCCGGTGGACCATTCGGTCCTAAAATCAAATCAAGTCCGGAGCCCCATGAATTGATTGTCATTCATGCATCCTCCACCATCGAGTCCAGAGCCCCACGAATTGATTGCCTAGCGCTGTTCGTGCATCCTCCACCATCAAATCTTATCCAGAGCCCCATGAATTGATTGTCATTCATGCATCCTCCACCATCGAGCATGGAGTCCCACGAATTGATTGCCTAGCGTTGTTCGTGCATCCTCCACCATCAAATCTTATCCGGAGCCCCATGAATTGATTGTCATTCATGCATCCTCCACCATCAAGTCTGGAGCCCCACGAATTGATTGCCTAGTGCTGTTCGTGCATCCTCCACCATCAAATCTTATCCGGAGCCCCATGAATTGATTGTCATTCATGCATCCTCCACCATCGAGTTTGGAGTCCCACATATTGATTGCCTAGCGTTGTTCGTGCATCCTCCACCATCAAATCTTATCCGGAACCCCATGAATTGATTGTCATTCATGCATCCTCCACCATCGAGTCCAGAGCCCCACAAATTGATTTCCTAGCGCTGTTCGTGCGTCCTCCACCATCAAGTCCGGAGCCCCATGAATTGATTGTCATTCATGCATCCTCCACCATCGAGTTTGGAGTCCCACAAATTGATTGCCTAGCGCTGTTCGTGCATACTACACCATCGTATTTGGAGCCCCATGAATCAATTGCCTAGCGCTATTCATGCGTCCTCCGTTATCAAGTACGGAGCCTCCGATGAGGGGAAAATATGGTTTTTTGTTATTTTCTCAATCGGTTCCTTCACCAAACATGTGTATACGTATATATATTATGTTATTTTTGTTTGTTTGTTTGTTTTGTTTTGTGTTGTGCAGGGAAAGAAGAAAAAGAGACGGGAGTCACTTATTTCAAATCGTTTTGGGTTGGAACTATTGTGATTGAGATCAATTAAATCCCCATGATGGGCAAAGGATGGCCTTCAGGAGTCATCATGGATTAATTACGGAAAGGGCTACGACAGACGAAATCAGTGTTTTATCTTTGCTTTTCTCCTATCTCCGATAAAAGGTAAGTAAAGAGGGGCAACTGTCATACCCTAATTTCGTCTGGGAACCGTTGTTTGATGGCATACAACCTTTGCTTGACCGCTTAAGGTACTTGGCACCCATCGTTTCACAATCCGTGAGGTTCCGTAACATGCCGGAAATCAAAAGGAAGCATTGTTACGCCATCTGTGAGGTTTCGTAACATTCCGAGAGCCAAAAAGGGGATGATTACGTAATCCGTAAGGTTCCGTAATGTTACGGAAGGAAAACAAGTATCGTTACGGAATTCGTAAATTTCCGTAACGTTACGAAAAAATAATCAGCAAAAAAAGGCAGGGGGTTTATTTAGTAAACAGGGGGTGCAAATAGCAACCAGGCCCACTTGGGCCTTCCAGGATGTTCCTCCAGAAGGCGGTTGCTTCTGGAGGAAGCAACCTAGCTCGCCTGGGCGAGCTAGGTGGCAAGCTCCTCCCCCATTTTCCTATAAATATGGGGAGGAGTGAAGGAGAAAAATGTTCAGCCCTCCTGGTATTTAGGGATCACTTGAAATTAGTGAAAAAAATCATTTCTGTGAAGAAAATCCACGCCGAGGCGCTTCCGTAACGCGCCCGAAACGTTTTCGTGGGTAATTTCGTGAAGATTTTCCACCATCTTTCGTTCGTTCTTCGGTCTTCAACCGGTAAGTTCCCGAAATTGAACTTTTTAATTCATTCTATGTACCCTTGGTGGTCCCCACTTGTTTCGTGTAGTTTTATTTTCATTTCATTTACTTTCCGTACCCCCTTTTGACATGCTTTAGTCATTTATTTAAGTCATTTTCTCGCCCAATCAAAAAATAAAATAAATTTCCACCGATCATTTGAATTGTAACATCCGTTAATTTCTGTTAAAATGAAATCCAACCGTTCGGTCATGCCGTAACCACGTTGGAAACCCAAAAAGAGGTAAAATAATAATATAATAATAAAAAAAATATCTTTTAATAAAAAAAAAAAAAAAAACTCAATCGGACGTTTCTCTTTAGGATTTTTCTTTCTTAATTGAATTGACTAATAATGAAACTAAGGCTAAAATCGACTCACAAAATCAAGCTTTGTCCGCAAAAATCACTAAAAAACGTTTTAAGGTCCAACGCCTCAGCTTTTCTCACCAAGTAAAAATGGATCATTTTAAGGTCCAACGCCTTAAATGACCACCTTCCAAGTAAAAAGAATCGCTTGATTCGCCCCTTAAGAAAGAACTAAGTAGGTCTGATTTCCTCTTCGATGGAGGGTACGTAGGAGCAAGAGCCCCGCTTTTGTCGACCTCAAAAAGAAAAAAGAAATAAAAGTTTAGATACACAATTTCACACAATTCTAATTTAAGGTTGTTGTCCTTTGGGACAAACGTGAGAGTGCTAATACCTTCCTCAAACGTAAATACAACTCTCGAATCTGGAATATTCTTCATGACCGGTTTCCTTTGGTTTTTCTAACATTTTCCTTTCAATAAACGTTGGTGGGGACTCCACGCATTTTTCCTCCTTTGGAAGACGCACCCGTGAGCCTCGCCTCGCTCGCCCGCAAAAGGGTAGGTTGTGACAATAAGTTGCTGAAGTATTGAATCCATGCAAAACTTTCAGTAAACACATAGGGTCGAATCAAATCCCATTTTCATTAAGAAACAACATTGTTTATCTTGCCAGAGCCAAAGCATAAATACAACACAAACGTCTCAGTAATTCCTAATTATGTGGGACATCAATTTGACCATGTGTTCACAGTAATCAAAAAGCCCATGAACTTCATCAGGAGCTAAGTACACGTCGGCCATTGCCTTGGCTCTGGCTAACAATCTTGGAAGCTCTTGACTCCCATTCAGAGCGAGAGCGAACCTATCCATCCATTTCATAGCTTCCCCGTGCAATGATTCTATCACCCTCTCTCTTGCTTGCCTTTCAATATGCAGAGCCGATACCTTCGCATGTTCATCCTCCAGCGTCTGGCCATGACTAGCAGCTAGGTTCACCTTCTCCTTATATTGATCAATAATTGTCAACATATTCTCTTTCGTTCTGCTCAGCTGTTCCATCAAACTTCTTTTTGCCCTTTGACAAGCCTTCAACTTATCTTCTAACACCATGCTTTCCATCCTTAACTCATCCCTCTTGGCCCTTCTAAGCTTGAGCTTGTTGTTGTTGCCCCATAGAGCCCCTCGGAACTTGTTCTTGCTCCATTCTTCCTTTCGGGCCCTTTTGGTTTCCTACTCTAATGCTTCGACCGTAGTCATGTTGACATCTCTCAACACATCACACTCTTTCCTGACCCTAGTGACTACCATCTTTAGCTTCTCCTTGACCACTCTCATTTTTTCAAGCTCCGCTTTCAAAGCTTTCACTTCTTCGCTTTCCTCAGGGACTTTAGCTTCTTTCCCACTTAGGCCTTTTAGCTTTGGGGGCTAAGTTATCCCTTGCGTCCTAGACTTCAACCAATTGTGATAGCCGCCGATGACGCCATTGCTACTTCCACTAAGCTCCTTATCTTTCCTTTCCATTGTATTCCATGCCCTATGGATTCTCTGAAGTATCTTCACATTGGCTTCATTGAAACCTCGTGCGATGAAAGGCAAGATGATCTCCTCCGACGGTGCACCTCTCATAGGGTAGCCTAGTTGTCTTATGGCTAGCATGGAATTATAATTAATACAACCCCTCATTCCCATCAAGGGAACGTTTGGGAATCCTTCACACGAGCATAACACTCCTGCCCCTCCTTCTTTCCATTGGGGGAACCAATTAATGGACGCTCCTACCATACCTTCCAAAAGTTCTTCCCAATTTGCTTTTCCCTTTTCAGCGCACATGCGATTACCTTGTAGAGGACAGACAGACCTACCTTCATGACGAAAAATGTGGGAGACCAACCACACATAAAGAGCAGGCATGCAACAGACAATTCGGGCACTGCTTTTCTCGCATCTCAAGTCGAACATATCATATGCATCAGCCAAAATAGTGGTGACCGGGTTTTCCTTGCTGTTATGATAAGTGAGAAAGGCATCAATTGTTGCTAAGTCCACTAGCCCATCTACATTTGGAAATAGTAACAGTGTTAATATGTCAATGAACGAGGTTCACTCCCCTTAGTTTGCCAAAGCTTTTGCCTTTTCCTCCAAGCGCTTCCTCGGTATCCCAACTACCCCATTTATATTTTGATTCAACCGGTCTAGCTCTTGTTCCGAGATCTTGACCACTTTTGCTATTCTTGCCATAGAAGGATAGAATCCAGAAAAAAGGTATGGCTTCCTTCCTCCTAGCGGGCATCCTAAGATCCCTTTGAACTCTTTTATGGTCGGTGCCAACTGAAAATCCCCGAAAGTGAAGCATCTAAGCGACTGGTCATAGTATTGAGTGAGGGACACGATGGCTTTAGCGGACACTTCTGATGCAATCCTACCCCACAAGGGCATTGGATAGAGAAGACTCCAAGTAGATTAGGCCAGAGATCCAAGGGAAGGCCCTAGGGTTCTCATGAGCCTTAGGATAGATTTCGGGCCTATGGGCTAAGTATGAGCCCGCTTATCTTTGTAAATATTAGAATAGGTTTTTCTTTCTTTTGGGCCTTGTATTTTGGCCATTCAATGAGGTTTTTCTTCCTTTAATTGTGAGACACAACTCAAAGTTCAACTTCTCTCCCTTTTTCTTCCTTCAATTTCGTGCCCCCCCCCCCTCTCTCTTCCTCTCCCTCTTTCTTTTCCTCCATTGAAGCATCCTCTCCAAGCTTCTTATCCAAGGCTCATCTTGGTGGTGAAGCTCCTTCTTCCATGGCTTATTCCCTAGTGGATGGCGCCTTCTCTCACCTCTTCTCCTTTGTCTTCTGCTGCATCTCCATGGTGGAAAATCACCATTAAAGGACCTCATTGAAGCTCAAAGATCCAGCCTCCATAGAAGCCCAACAAGCCAGCTTCCATCAACTTCTACCATGGCCAAATCCCAGATTTTCCCATATGCCTTGCTTAAGGCTTGACGTCGAACTTGATACATCTGTTGTCCTAGTTCTCGCAAGCTGGCTAGTTCTAGGTTCTTGACTTTGACATGATAGAACCCTTTTTTAAAGGAGGGCGCTTAGTCTGACCCCATGTTTGCGGGGATGAAAATTCTGATGACCAATACTTCAACACCTTATCATAAAGGAGGTATGATGAATGCATCAGGGCATGTTTATGCTATGCATGACAAATGCGTTTATCTACGGACACAAGATCTCGGAAGACCATCTCTTCTTACCCACAATGCATTGGGTATCATGGTTCATTTGCAGACATTACCATGGTGCCCAATGCATGCAACTAAGAAGGTGATGCAGACTTTCCAGCTTCTCATGACGAAGATGATGAAAACAAATGCAAGACATGAGCAATGACACAGGATGAGTATGTATGTGTAAAAGCAATGACTAATGACAACAAAGAGTATGTGGTTGGTAGCACAAAGTGAACATGCTAAAAAAATGAGCATGATAACGCAATGACTTAATGCCAAAATGCCATGTGTGAACATAATAACATGGTAAACATAGGAATGATGTACACAATCACGACGTCAGAAAGATATGCATGTCTAGATCAAAGAAACAAAACATAGTGTGTTTATTCCGTATCCCTAATTTATGAACCTAATGGAAGGGATTAAAAGTTTTCTATTTAGTGACAACTCTCAAGGGTGGTTGTACATAACTTTCAAAGGTTTCTAGAGATATCAACCTCTTTGATATCAAACATTGTGGCGGTAGGGACTACCAGCGACAACGTACCATCAAAAGAGGAAAACTCTAGGTGAGGCTTTCCTGTTATCAAGCTAGTCGGAGACCCGGCATGACCACAGATCGACCTCCACTTCCTATGTCTCACACAAACCCAGGTATAGGGTCTAATAACTCACTGTGCGTGCAATGGTGTAGGTGTCATGTGTGCATAGAACAAACAAATATTTCTAATTATGCATGTAATAGGTAGACGACCACACACCAAACATAAAAGCATAGAAAAAAGGGTTATGTAAATATGGAAAAAACAAGAACATAAAACAAAAAGGGAAACTAAATAAAGGTCACGATAAACATTGCACACAAATTAAATGGCTTAACTCTCGAGTGTTCCCTAGTGGAGTCTCCAACTGTCGCAACCTACCATTCGGCAGGAGGGCGAGGCGAGATGGAAAATGTGTGTCTTCCAAAAAGGAGAACACGCGAGAGTCTTCATCAACGTTTATTTGAGGAAAATATTAGAAAAACCAAAAAGAAAGGTCTGTGAATTTCAAAAATAAGGGTTCGAGAGTTGTTTACGCAGGGAAAGGTATTAGCACCCCACATGCCCATCACAAGGGACGGTAGCCTTTAATCGAGTGTGCGCAACATGACTTCAAAATTATTTATTTTCCCTTTATATATTTTTTTACTTTTTGGGGTCGACAAGGGTGTTGCCCTTGCTCCTACATACCCTCAAGTGTGATGAGGAATTCAGACCTACGTAGTTCTTTGAAGCGAGAAAGTTGTGTGTTAAGTTGGTTTTAGGCTTTTGAAAGATTCATTTTTAACCAACAGGAAAAAAGAGGCCATTAAGGCGTTGGACCTTGGATGATCTCAAGAGACTTTAATGAAGAGAAACTCAGTTATATGTTGATTTCATCTTGGTTTTATCATTAACTTTCAATCTCTTTAAAAAGATGATTTACGACACTAATGATCGGTTGAAATTTACTTTACAAGAAGAAAAGAGATTACTGATGATAGAAGAAGGAGATGAAGATGCAAAAAACATCAAAGAGGACCCCTAAAGGTGCATAGATCGTATCCAAATCCTTAAAACAAAAACTAACCGGATGAGGAACGAAGAACACTGAACGAAGAATGATGTAGAAGTCGATTACGATCGCAATTCGGTAGCGCCTTGGCCTCGCTTTTCTCTTCTTTCTTCTTCTTCTCAATTCTTTCTCTCAAAATCTCTCAATGCTGAACCTTGGAACCATTTACTGATGCAATCCTACCCCGCAAGGGCATTGGATAGAAAACTGCAAGTAGATTGGGCCAGATATGCAAGAGAAGGCCCTAGGGTTCTTATGAGCCTTAGGGTAGATTTCGGGCCCATGGGCTAAGTACAAGCCCACTTATCTTTGTAAATATTAGATTAAGGTTTCATTATTTTTGGGCCTTGTATTTAGGGCTCCATAATGTAGGTAGGGTACCCTAGAAATATAGGATTTTTCGGCCCTTGTATTTTAGGGCACCTAGACTAGTTTTTGTATTAGGGGTAGTTTTGTAATTTCATATGCACTAAGTGGATATTTGATGTGTGTGGTTGGAAATAAATTTAATTGAATTGGTAGAAGCCCAATCCAATTAAATTTTAGAGGGGGAGGTGAGCATTTGCTTACTACACCCCATTGCCACATCATATAGTCACACTTTGTGCATGTCCTTCATGCTTTTCATGCCTCATGACACCTAAGCACACTTAGTGGAGAATCTTGGAATTGATCTTGGATTAGTGGGCTGAACCATAACTAAAATTCACTAATCATAATTAGTGAAATTTTGGCTCCAAAGTTTGGCTCCACAAATTCAATTTCAAATTCAAGTGAAATTTGAATTTCCCTCCAATTTTGTGTGACACTTAGGCTATAAATAGAGGTCATGTGTGTGCATTTTTTTCAACTTTGATCATTTGAATATTAAACTTCAGATTTCAAAGCTCATTTGGAGCACAAAATTTCGTGCTCTTCTCTCCCTCTCCCTTCATTCATCTCCTTCTTCCTCCAAGCTCTTATCCATGGCCTCCTATGGTGGTGAGCTTCTTCTAGACTCATCTTCTCCTTGAAGTGGCGTCTCCTCTCTCTCTTCCTTCTCCATTCCGCTGCCATTCATCTTCCAAGAAGCAAAGGAATCCATTGATGAAGAAGATCCTAGGCCTACAAGCTTCAATGGAGCTTGCATCATTTACTCAGCCCCCTCACGCCTATTTATAGCAAAAAAGGGCACTTGGTGGACTTGCAACTCGCCCAGGTGAGTTGTTGCTTCACTCTAAAGTAACTTGGCTCGCCCAAGTGAGCTGGTTACTTCAACCCTAAGCCATTTGGGGGCCCAGGCCAGCCAGAGGCTAGCCAAGGCGAGCCAAGGTCCAAAAAATTGCTTGGAATGACCCTTTTACCCCTCCCTTTGGGTATTTTCTGCATCCTTAACCAAAACGTCGAACGATCTTTCGTCTTGCATGGTAACCGATGTCGAACGGCTTAATTCGGCTAGCGAGAATCAAAATATCCACGAATGATAGTCCCTGGACGAAATTAGGGTCTGACAGTAGCAAAGGATATATACAAGCATGATCGAAACAAAGAATAAAAGAAATGAGATCAAAGCAAAATCTTGAAAAGAACAATAGTAGAATAAAACGATAACAAACTGGAGTACAACAAAAATATAAAAGAAAAGAGAAAATAAATAAACAAAAAAAGTCATGATAAAAATGCACACTAAATCAATTGGCTTAACTCTTTACCCAGTCCCCAATGGAGTCGCCATCTGTCGCAACATACGCCACGACAGAACAATGATAAAAAAAAAAAGATAGGGAGAGGTCTTCTAAAAAGGAAAACTGGGGGAGTCGCCACCAACGTTTATTTAAAGAAAATGTCAGGAAAACCAAAAAGGATAAGGAATGGTCTACGATTTGAGAAAAAGGATACAAGAGTCGTTTACGCATGGGTAAGGTGTTAGCACCCCGTGTGCCTATCATGAAAATGACAACCTTTAATTGAGTGTGCTAAAAATTAAGAGACTTTTAATTATTTATCTTCCCTTGCAAACATGAATTATATTTTGTTATATGTTTGTTTATTTAGAAAAGGAAAGCAAATTTTTATTTTTAGAAACAAAAAGGGATTTATTTTATTTTTTAGGTCGATAAGGGGTTTGTCCTTGCTCCTACGTATCACCAGGTGCAATGAGGAAATCAGACTTATGTAGTTCTTTGTGTAGAAAATAGTTTGTGTGTTAGGTTGATTTTATCTTTTTAGAAAGAATTGTTTTAATTGTGTGAAAAATAGTCATTAAGGCGTTGGGCCTTGAGATGACGTTGAATTTTAAGAAAAAGAGGAAAAAATTGCTTAAGGTATTGGACCTTAAAGTGATCTCGAGTAATGTGTATTTTTTGTAGAGAAAAAATGAGAATTGAATGATAATTTTTTTGAGTATTTTTACCATTTTAGAAAATATTTTAGTTTTGTGGAAAACTTTGTGAAGTCAAGCAAGTCGGAGACCTAACATGACAGTCACGAAATTTACTCACACGTTATTGAAACACCACTAAGCAAGTCAGAGACCCAGCATGAAGTACATAGAATGTGAAAAAGATTTCGGGTTTGTGGTAAACTTCATGAAATCAAGCAAGTTGAAGACCTATCATGTCATTCACAAAATTTACCCACGCGTTACTCAAACACTACCAAGCAAGTCGGATACCCAACATGGAGTCCACAAAACGTAAAGCCATACTAAAGAATATTAATGTAGAATTGCAAAATAAATGAATAATTAAGATAATGTTACATAATTAATTAAATGGACGAGATGTGCACAAATAAAGTGAATGGGAATAGAAGAGGATAGAATAAAAGCAGGGAATACACTTAGTAATTAAGGGTGCGGGGTTCAAACGTAGGAGAAAATAAAATAAATAGGTAGTGGAATATTTACAACACACTATTAATTAAACTAACTAATTGTGCAATAAAAAGACAATCAAATTGAAGAACAACATAAATAATAGGGAAAAACAAAAAAATAAAATAAAGAACTGCCTACTAATTGACCTATTTATTATTATTTATTTACTCTTTTTTAGGGTTAAAGTCAAAGGGTTGACTTAGACTTAGTCAACACTGATAGCATGCGGACATGGCGGGCCCGGTCATCAGCCTAGGTGGTAGGGGTGCATACATAGAGAAAGGGGATGTACTAGTAATATTTATTTTATGTAAGATTTATAAAAATAAAAATAAAAAAACGGGTTTGACCCAAGACAAAAGAAAGTATGTGTAAAAATGGTGGTGTCAATAGCAACTTTTATTTTGTTTCAACCTTTACAAACCTGGCTTGATTCAACTTTTTTTATTTTTGTTATTTTTCTCATTTAAATGATGCACAACAAGTATCGACAGCAAAATTCTAAGGAGAGAAGAAGGGAGAAAGGCAAAGATGAAAGGGAAGGAATGAGAGGATACCTGCAGACTCTTCCTCCTTCTTTGACTGCAGTGCCAAACGGTAAGACGTTGTTGGTTCCTTTGGCCTCCTTGAGATTCATGTCTCTTTTTTATTTTCTTTGTGTTTTCTCTGTGTTTTTTTTTCTGTTTTTGCACCTATTATTTTTCCCTTTTTATTATCATTTTTTCCATTTTATTTTTGTTCTTCTTTTCCTTTTTTTCTTTCATTTTTTCCGTTTTCTCTTTATTTTTTTCTTCCTTTCCTTTTTCTTTTTTTTTTCATTTTCCATTATTATTATTTTTTTACCTTTCTTCATTATTTTTTGTTTTGTTTTGTTTTCTTGAGAAACTTGTCCTGATAGAATTAGGGTCTGATAGTACCCTGATTTTCACACCTAACAAACTCATTTTTGAAGTCAAATATTTAAGAAATTTAGTCCATACAACCATTATGACCATTTTAATTTTGTGACAAATTTAATCCTACAAAATATGCTTAAATTGTTTTTGTTTTTTCACTTTTGCTAGAAAACTTCGATTTAAGTGAAATTTAAGGCTAACTCAAAGTTTTGACATCCTAAGAACTCATTTTTAAACATAAAACTTCAAGAAAAACAACATATCACATAGTTCTAGCCAAGGCAGTAGCTATGAAATTTTGAACATCAACACAACATGCAATGAAGTCTAGCTTCCAAAGATAACAAGGTCAATGTTCAAGAAGTGGAAAGACCCTCCTTACCTTGATGAAGCTTGCATGAAAATGCTCAGATGAACCAAGAACTCAAATATGGATGTTCCCAAGCTGCAAAGGATGAAAAAAGTAATTTAGAACCAAGAATGAGAGTTTTGCACAAAAATGATGAAGAAATGAGTAGAAAATAAGAGGTTTATGAGCTTCTTACCAAAGCTTCGGGGGAAAGAGTCTCAAGACACTACTATAGAGCTTGGAAGAAGATGAAAATGGGGGTCTCTTGCTCCTTGAAGGTCTTGTGCAAGAAGAAGAAAATGAAGGTTCAAGTTTTTGTTTTTGGAGAGGAAATGGTGAGAAATGATGCAAAGCTATGCCAAATGCTATTGATAAGCTCACTTGACAAGTTTGAATGACCATTTGATGGTCGTGTTGGACAAAGGGTGCCATAAGTAGGTAGTTTTGCTTTTGAGTTTTTAGCCAAAAATGGATAAAGTAGGCTGATAAACGTCAAATTTATTGGATTTTCATATGCATTTTGTGACGTTTATTTGGAATTTTAGTTAACTTTAGGGTCTTGTTTCGAATCAAATTAGCTTTAAATTCAGTTTTTACTTTGTTGTAGGTAGAATTTTATTTTTTTTTTTAGTTATTTTTAATGAATTTTTTATAGTTTTTCATCAAAAATAGGTGATTCTAGCAAGAGCTCTAGAGGCCCAAAATCAATGGAAAGTTCTGGAAGGAGAAATTGTGGATTTTGAAGATAAAAACTAGAAAAATCAAGAGCAAGATACTTTTCAAGGATAAATTAGCTAAAGAAGATAATTACTTGAATTAATTAGAGATATTATTTGTTTGTGTATGGCTCGAGTACAGTGTCAAAAGAGCAAGGGCCGCTGCATCGCCGCCCGGATGTAGTGAAAAGTAAGCAAGGGTTCCCACATTTTCGTGAACGGGTGTGGGTAAAGAAGCTAGTTCATGACAGGAGGATTCGCTTTGGTACATGGAATATAGGCACACTTACTGGAAAATCTATGGAAATAGTGGATGTTTTGGTGAGGAGGAAGATCAATTTTATGTGCCTACAAGAAACTAAGTGGACAGGTGAAAAAGCGAAAGAATTAGACAACTCGGGATTTAAGCTGTGGTATACGGGAAAAATCAGATCAAGAAATGGGGTAGGGATTATCGTGGACAAGGAGTGGAAGAAGGATGTCGTGGATGTAAGAAGAGTAGGAGATCGTATCATAGTCTTAAAATTGGTAGTGGGACAGGACACCTTTAATGTTATTAGTGGGTACGCACCTCAGGTTGGGTTAGCAGAACACTTTAAGGTAAAATTTTGGGAGGATCTAGAAGGGGTACTTCAGGATATACCCCAAGGAGAGAAAGTTTTCCTAGGAGGGGATCTCAATGGACATGTAGGTAGCGTGGCTAGAGGTTTTGAGGGGGTGCATGGGGGTTTTGGCCTAGGGGAGATGAATGGGGAGGGTAAATCCATCTTGGAGTTTTCGGAGGCTTTGGATCTTTCTATAGCCAATACATGGTTTAAGAAAAGAGAGGAACATCTTATCACTTACAAAAGTGGAGGGACATGTTCTCAGATAGATTTCTTCCTTATCAGGAAGTCTGATAGGAAGTATTGCTTGAACTGTAAAGTTATCCCGGGAGAGAGCTTGACTACCCAACATAGAGTTTTGGTTATGGATGTAAGAATTAGAGATAGGGCAAAGAGAAGAAGTCCTCTGGTAGCACCAAGGATCAAATGGTGGCACTTGAAGGGTGAGAAACAAGGAATCTTCCAACAAAAGATATGGGAGGGTTGGTGTGGACAATCACAAGGAAGTGCAAATGATATGTGGAACAAGATGTCCCAAGAGATTATTAAAGTGGCTAAAGAGACGTTGGGTGAATCTAGAGGTTTTGGACCTAGGGGTAAAGAATCGTGGTGGTGGAATGAAAATGTTCAGAGCAAAGTTAGAGTAAAAAAGGAGTGTTTCAAGGAGTGGTCTAGGTGTAGAAATTCTGAAACTTGGGATAAGTATAAGATAGCTAGAAATGAAACCAAAAAGGCGGTGAGTGAGGCAAGAGCCCAAGCTTTTGACGGACTATACCAAGCTCTAGGAACCAGGGACGGAGAAAGATCTATATATAGGCTTGCTAAGGGTAGAGAGAGGAAGACTAGAGATTTGGATCAAGTAAAGTGTGTTAAGGATGAAGAAGGCAAAGTCTTAGTGCATGAAAAAGATATCAAGGAAAGGTGGAAGGTGTATTTCCACAACTTATTTAATGATGGATATGGATATGACTCTAGCAGTCTAGACACAAGAGAAGAGGACCGGAACTATAAGTACTATCGTCGGATTCAGAAACAGGAAGTAAAGGAAGCGTTGAAAAGAATGAGTAATGGTAAGGCGGTGGGGCCAGACAACATACCTATTGAAGTGTGGAAAACTCTTGGAGATAGAGGTCTTGAGTGGCTCACCGAACTCTTTAACGAAATTATGAGGTCAAAACGCATGCCGGAGGAATGGAGGAGAAGCACATTAGTGCCAATCTATAAGAACAAGGGGGATATACAAAATTGTGCAAATTATAGGGGAATCAAGCTCATGAGTCATACCATGAAATTATGGGAAAGAGTGATCGAACGGAGATTAAGAAAGGAGACTCAAGTTACTGAGAATCAATTTGGTTTCATGCCGGGAAGGTCGACCATGGAAGCGATTTATTTATTACGGCGGGTGATGGAGCAATATTGCATGGCCCAACAAGACTTGCACTTGATTTTTATTGACTTGGAGAAAGCGTATGATAGAGTGCCTAGAGAGATTTTGTGGAAAGCTCTAGAGAAGAAAGGGGTTAGGGTTGCATATATTCGAGCTATCCAAGATATGTATGATAGGGTATCGACTAGTGTTAGGACACAGGGTGGAGAGTCAGACGATTTTCCCATCACAATTGGTTTACATCAAGGGTCAACCCTTAGCCCCTACCTTTTTACCTTAATTCTGGATGTCCTCACAGAACAAATCCAAGAGATAGCGCCGAGATGCATGCTTTTTGCAGATGACATAGTCCTCCTTGGAGAGTCGAGGGAGGAGTTGAATGAGAGGTTGGAAACTTGGAGACGAGCTCTAGAAACACATGGCTTTCGCCTAAGCAGAAGCAAATCGGAGTATATGGAATGTAAGTTCAACAAAAGAAGGAGGGTTTCTAACTCAGAGGTGAAAATAGGAGACCATATTATCCCTCAAGTGACACGGTTTAAATATCTTGGGTCTATAATACAGGATGATGGGGAAATTGAAGGGGATGTGAATCATCGCATTCAAGCAGGATGGATGAAATGGAGAAAAGCATCGGGGGTGTTATGTGATGCAAAGGTACCGATCAAGCTAAAGGGAAAGTTTTATCGGACTGCGGTAACACCGGCGATTTTGTACGGAACAGAATGTTGGGCGGTCAAGAGCCAACATGAGAATAAAGTAGGTGTAGCGGAGATGAGGATGTTGCGGTGGATGTGTGGTAAGACTCGACAGGATAAAATTAGAAACGAAGCTATTAGAGAGAGGGTTGGAGTAGCGCCTATTGTAGAGAAGATGGTGGAAAATAGACTTAGGTGGTTTGGGCATGTAGAGAGAAGACCGGTAGACTCTGTAGTGAGGAGAGTAGACCAGATGGAGAGAAGACAAACAATTCGAGGCAGAGGAAGACCCAAAAAGACTATAAGAGAGGTTATCAAAAAGGATCTCGAAATTAATGGTTTGGATAGAAGTATGGTACTTGATAGAACATTATGGCGGAAGTTGATCCATGTAGCCGACCCCACCTAGTGGGATAAGGCGTTGTTGTTGTTGTATTTGTTTGTAATTTATTGTGATTATCTCCCTAATTAAACCTAGCAACAATTATATAAATAGGAGGCTAGACATTCATTGTAACAGTGTAGAAGTCCCGAGCAGTTCTTAGAATTATATTCTAGACTTCCACCTACTAGACACCTTCATTATTCCATTAGCACTCTAGGTTTCATTGTATTATTTTTATGAATGCAAATCCTTCCACCTAGGAGAGGATAGGATGAACCTTCTTTCGCTTTAATTCTATCAATTCAATACTTCATATTGGGTATGGGACAAGTAGTTTAGAATCTATGACCATGCAGGGGTTGGGGTAGAATACATTAGTGAATTTGGGATGAGCAAGAGAGATAAGTAGAGAATTGTGAAGTTACAGTGGATCGAGCAAATTCCCAGTCCAAACCTAGACATTCATTCATTAAGATTGATGTCACCATCCAAGTCTAGTATTTCTATCTTTACTTAATTATTTTACTGTCATTTAATTTTTATTGTAATATATTTTTTATTATTTATTTCATGACAATCACAAAACAAAAATATTAAAACCTAGTTCTTAGTTAAATAACTATATGAAATCCTTCCTGTATTCCTCTCGGAGACAACCTGGACAATAGTTCAATTACTAAATCATGATTTCGCCTAACGTGAAATAAAACCCTAACATAGACATAGGCAAAAATGGTAAAAATGATTTCGCCAAAACTAGTAAATCCTATCTTAAACATCTAGATTAATGCACTAACTTCCTTGATTATTGTGCTAACCTCCCTTAGAATATGTGTACTCAGAGAAAACCTCACATAGAGGGTACTCACACTGAGACAAATTATACTGCAACTCAATGTGTAGTTCAATCCTTGCACAAATGGAAAACTAGCTAAGATGATTTCTATCTCTCTGTCAAGCTTCACCAAACTTATCACGCACATGAAATATGATAAATCACACTAGAAGGGGGGAGGGGTTGAATAGTGTGTTAGTCAAAATATAAAATCTTTTCAAAATGGAAGATTGATGTAGCTCTATGTGGAGCTTGTAGGCCTTGGATCTTCTTCATCAATGGAGTCCTTTGCTTCTTGAAGATAAATGGCAGTGGAATGGAGAAGGAGGAAAGGTGATTAGAGATGCCACATCAAGGAGAAGATGAGTCAAGAACAAGTTCACCACCATAGGAAGTCATGGATAAGAGCTTGAAGGTAGGAGAAGATGAGTGGAGGGAGAAGGACAGAAGGAGCATGAAATTTTATGCCTCAAATGAGGTCTGAACTTTGAAATATAATTCTCGAATGATCAAATTTGAAAAAATGCACACACAAGGTCTCTATTTATAGCCTAAGTGTCACACAAAATTGGAGGAAAATTTGAATTTCTATTCAAATTTCACTTGAATTTGAATTTGAATTTGTGGAGTCAAATTTGGAGCCAAAATTTCACTAATTATGATAAGTGAATTTTAGCTATGGTTTAGCCCACTAAACCAAAATCAAGTCCAAGATTCTTCACTAAATGTGCTTAGGTGTCATGAGGCATGTAAAGCATGAAGGACATACACAAAGTGTGACTATATGATGTGGCAATGGGGTGTAGCAAGCAAATGCTCACCTCTCACTCCAAAATTTAATTTGATTGGGCTTCTCCCAATCCAATTAAATTTATCTCCCAACACAGACATCAAATATTCACTTAATGCATGTGAAATTACAAAACTACCCCTAATACAAAAACTAGTATAGGTGCCCTAAAATACAAGGGCTGAAAAATCCTACATTACTAGAGTACCCTACCTACATTATAGAGTATCCCAATCTAATTTGTATAAAGATAAGTGGGTTCATACTTAGCCCAAGGGCCCAAAATCTACCCTAAGACTCATGAGAATCCTAAGGCCTTCTCTTGCCTCTCTGGCCCAATCTTCTTGGAGTCTTCTATCCAATGCCCTTGGAGGGTAGGGTTGCATCAAGATGTTATGATAAACAAGTTTATAATAACCCTCTACAAGTGACTAAGAACCCTCGGTAAGTAAATTGACAATAACAAATTCTTCAAGGGATGGCACCAATCCTCCTTTCCAATTCCCTATATGGCAACTCACAAACAAGGGAACAAAGAGACAAGCAGTAACCAAAGACCAAAAAACTGAAATGCAAGCGAAACCAATATAGTTTTAACAAGACAAATTTTCAAGGATTATTCAACAATTAAAGCAATGAAAAGCACATAAAAGCAAGCTAGGACTCAAAGAGAAACCTAGAATGGCTCTAAAGTAGAGTAAAAAAAACTATAAAAAAAAGGACTCAAGAAACCCCTAGTTTTGGCACTTGTTTTCACACTAATTTTCAATTGAAATTTCAGAACTAAGGTTGGTATAAAATAGGAACCAATTATAGAACAAATTTCGAGCCAAAACAACAAACACAGTTCCCTTTCACTTTTTTTTCTTGGACACTGATTTTCCTTCCAACTTGTGTGATTTTTAGAATTTTTTCCTTTAATCCAAATCACTTGGTTATTTTTTCTAATTTTTTCTAGATGTTTAGAAACTTCAGTAAAATTTCAGCTCA